>NW_015655380.1:11590-52557 GCF_001515625.1 Sinocyclocheilus rhinocerous
CGATGAGCTTTGTAAAAATTGACGCGTTTCAGAAAGGCGGGGCATAGAGGAGAAACAATAATGTACAGTATGTGGAAAATAATGTGTTTTTTGAACCTTAAACCGCATAAACACATTTCATTACACCAAATACACAAAATAATGTTCTTTTTAGCAACATCATATGACCCCTTTAAGGGCTTCTTGTGTTTTTTTCTTAAGACTAAAAGTTTGACGGTTTAACGTTTGAAAATTAAAAAGAGTAAGAACGCCATACATATTAGTATTGAAATTTGTTGTAATAAATATTACTATACAATTTTTTTAAATACTAATTTTTTTCTTTTAGGTAAATATTACAATAATATTTCTTATTTTGTTTAATAATAATACAAAAATATTTGTCATAAAAATCAATAGTATTATTTTTCTCGTCATATTGGTATGTAATCAAAAAATGTTTGCCCAAATTTTGAAACTTGCATTTATCAGTTACTTTATCAGAAGAACTGAAAATCTAATTCTTTGCATTTCATTATTTGACTTAATACTTTCCATTTTCCATTTCCATAAACAGCATGTAAAAACAAAGTGAACTTTGGTTATTCACTTTACATGTTCGTAAAACTGTCTCTTCGTTTTTATGTGGTCTGTTCTTGGCCAGAATAAGTCAAGTCAAGTCAAGTCAAGTTTATTTGTACAGCGCTTTTCACGATACAAATCACTGCAAAGCAACTTTACAGCAAATTAAGTTTCTACAATATTTAGTGGTAGCTTATCAGTGGTGACTGTCAATTAATGTACATATGGCAGAAATGTACAGAAAAATAAATTTAACACGTAATAAAACAGACGATGAACACCATTAACAGCAATTATTATATGATGCAATCAAACCTATAGCAAAATGTGGTAGTTCTGTATCTTGTTTCAGGGTTGGCATCATCTGAGGGGTTGGCATCATCTCTTCTCAGGTGTTCTGGATCCAGACTGAAGCTTGTGTAAATCCTAGCAAAAACAGAGAAACAAATAGAGACATAATTAGCGTAGCTGCTGTTCCAACCAAGCAAAATTGATTTGTTTAACCCAAACTAAAGAATAATAATGTGCATTTGATCAGATATAACTGCAGTACAAGATTATGAGATGCATTATTTGAATGCTTGGCCAAAGAGATGAGTCTTTAATCTAGATTTAAACGGAGAGAGTGTGTCTGAACCCCGAACGTTATCAGGAAGGCTATTCCAGAGTTTGGGAGCCAAATGCAAAAAAGCTCTACCTCCTTTAGTGGACTTTGCTATCCTAGGTACTACCAAAAGTCCAGAGTTTTGCGACCTTAGGGAGCGTGATGGATTGTAGCGTGGTAGAAGACTAGTTAGGTACGCAGGAGCTAACCCATTAAGGGCCTTATAGGCAAGTAATAATATTTTGTAACTGATACGGAACTTAATAGGTAGCCAGTGCAGAGACTGTAAAATTGGGGTAATATGATGATATTTTCTTGACCTGGTAAGGACTCTAGCCGCTGCATTTTGGACCACCTGTAGCTTGTTTATTGAAGATGCAGGACAACCACCTAGCAGTGCATTACAATAGTCCAGTCTAGAGGTCATGAATGCATGAACTAGCTTTTCTGCATCAGAAACAGGTAACATATTTCGTAACTTGGCAATGTTTCTAAGATGGAAGAATGCTGTTTTTGTAACATGGGAAATATGATTTTCAAAAGACAAGTTGCTATCTAATATAACACCCAGATTTTTGACTGTAGAGGAAGTAACAGTACACCCGTCTAGTTGCAAATTGTAATCCAAGAGATTCTGTGTACTGTCTTTTGGTCCAATAAGTAATATCTCTGTCTTATCCGAATTTAATAGGAGAAAATTATTGGTCATCCAATCTTTTACATTTTTAACACACTCTGTTAGCTTAGATAATTTAGAAGTTTCATCTGGTCTTGTTGAGATATATAGTTGAGTATCATCAGCATAACAGTGGAAACTAATCCCGTATTTTCTAATAATATTACCAAGGGGCAACATGTATATCGAAAATAGCAGAGGACCTAGGACAGATCCTTGTGGCACTCCATATTTTACTGGTGATAATCGAGATGACTCCCCATTTAAATGAACAAAATGGTAGCGATCGGACAGGTAGGATCTAAACCATCTTAAAGCCTGCCCTTGAATACCTGTATAGTTTTGTAATCGATCTATGAGTATGTCATGATCTATAGTGTCGAACGCAGCACTAAGATCAAGTAAAACTAGCAATGAGATACAGCCTTGGTCTGACGCAAGAAGCAAGTCATTTGTAATTTTAACAAGTGCAGTTTCTGTGCTATGGTGGGGCCTGAAACCTGACTGAAATTCTTCATAGAGATAATTTTTTTGCAGGAAGGAGCACAATTGAGCAGACACAACTTTTTCTAAAATTTTAGACATAAAAGGAAGATTTGAGATGGGTCTGTAATTTGCCAGTTCACTAGGATCTAGTTGTGGTTTCTTAATAAGAGGCTTAATAACCGCCAGCTTGAATGGTTTTGGGACGTGACCTAAAGACAACGACGAGTTAATAATATTGAGAAGCGGTTCTTCTGCTACAGGTAACAACTCTTTCAGTAATTTAGTGGGTACAGGATCTAACAGACATGTTGTTGGTTTAGATGCAGTGATAAGTTTATTTAGCTCTTCCTGTCCTATAATTGTAAAGCACTGCAGTTTATCTTTTGGTGCGATGAATGAAGCTGAAGTATTATACGCTGTAGAATCTACATTTGTTATTGTATTTCTGATGTTATCTATTTTATCAGTGAAGAAATTCATAAAGTCATTACTATTAAACTGTGAGGGAATATGTAGATCGGGTGGCGTCTGGTTATTTGTTAATCTAGCCACTGTGCTAAATAAAAACCTTGGATTGTTTTGGTTATTTTCTATGAGTTTGTGGATATGCTCGGCCCTGGCAGCTTTTAGAGCCTGTCTATAGCTGGACATACTGTTTTTCCACGCAATTCTAAAAACTTCCAAGTTAGTTTTTCTCCATTTGCGCTCGTGGGGACATTTTTATGGATTTAATTAGACTGTTAGACAGGGTTCACAAATGCACTGATGAACAGAATATAAACAATTTCAAATTTAAAAAGCTATTTAAATAAAGAACAGTTTCTTAATGTAATGTGGACTCTTTTTAAAATAATTTTTAATATGATGTTTAATATCAATTTAATAGCAGTCAATTTTTAACTGTGGCTCTTATTTTTACAGAAAGAAATAAGTTAAAGTCACCCATTAAAACATTAACAACAACAATCATGTTAAAGTTGCTCTTTATGATCAAAGGCAGGCTAAAGAAAAAAAGAACGTAAACCAAGGTAAGGGGATGAGGAAGACAGGTAATAGGGAAAACATGGTGCGCACATCTTACAGTTTGTCCATATCAGTTTCTGTGACACGTGAAGAGGAATATTCTCCTCCCTCTGGAGAGACATACTGCTCTTGCCTTTATTTGCCTTTAGTTTTTCCCCCACCTTCAGTGACAGGCCTGTTTGTTTATATCCTCCTCTTTTTCTTTCATGTGAACTCTTAGATCTAAAACTGTAGAAAAGACACTTGTCTTCCACTGCACTCACACATATGGGCAAACCCACTAGATTGTCTTTCTTTTTTAAACCTTTGAGGTGTAAGTCATCCTGCGGTAATTATATTTCCCTCTCAAGTGCATCAGATAAATTGTCAGAGCATTCTTAACTGATCCTACAGAGAGACTACAGAAAATTGTCAAGCGTGTCTACAAATCAGCCACTGCTTGAAGGCAGAAGTATGATAAAAGAATAGATAGACAGAGCTTCCATATATCAGTCCGTCTATCCATCACGAGTCTAAAAACATTGGACAGGAATGATGTGGATGGCGGCTGTTTACAGGGAAGTGGAGGACATATTCCCCCTGCCGTCTTGTTTGAGGATGGCTGTAATCCGCCGTAAACCACTCTCGTGCACAAATCCTCTAACACTAGATTAGAGTACACGACCAAAGGCAAAATGAATTAGTGAAAGCAAATAGAGTTAAAACCTTAGTTTAAAAGTTAAAATCTTAAAAGAAATGTCTATTATTTTATTTTTAATAAATTATTATTATTTATTTTTTGAAAGATCCATGGACATTTTATATGCTAACTACCTTTATATATACATTTTTAAGTAAGTCCGAAGGAATAGTAAGCCTTTTTTTTTTTTATCAGTGTCTTATTACAAGTTAAAATGTCTTCCATACAAATGTAATCCCCATAAATATTTCATTTTCTTGTGTGTTCAGAGTTTCTAAGATGTAGTAAAGCCTATTTTTCCTGCAGCCACATGGTGGAGTGCAGTATTTGCAGTCTCTGGCAGTTAAGGCTAATCTATCTGCTGAACTAGCGTGGTTATTAGTCATGCCGTTACTTTCTTTAGGTAAACATGTAGACTGCACCCCAGTGCTGCAGAGCCTTTGAAATCAGACGTCACACTTTATCTTGAGCTGTGTCTGTTTGATCATCTGTTCGCATTCAAATACTGGTGCAGTGACAGTGCTCTGGTTCAGGCTGACATGAATGCTCTTTTAGATCCATAATAAAACATGATGGTGCCTCTTGCGGATAAATGAATATACTTCAAAGCAGAAAACAAAAAAGGTTTCCAGTTTATCCTTCTCACTCATCTGCCCCTCATATATCTGATCAGAATTACAGTAGTAGTGAGTTGTGCCATGCACTCAGCAGTTACTTTCAAATCCTCTAACACTAGATTAGAGTACACGACCAAAGGCATCCGTGGACTTACTTCAAAGTTAAAGTTACTGTGGGAAAGAGTTTGCAAATTCACAGCATGCAAGGAGCCTGCAAATGTTTTAGAAATCAGACATGTTTCAACGATACAAATAGTGCTAATAGTGAATAAATTGGACAGATATAATAAAATTAAACCTGTCCCATGTAGTGTCACAAATTGTAGATGAGCACTTTGGACATTGTAAACTGCATCTGAAACTATTGAAAACAGCATTTTGCTGTTATATATAAGGCTAATCTATCTGCTGAACTAGCGTGGTTATTAGTCATGCCGTTACTTTCTTTAGGTAAACATGTAGACTGCACCCCAGTGCTGCAGAGCCTTTGAAATCAGACGTCACACTTTATCTTGAGCTGTGTCTGTTTGATCATCTGTTCGCATTCAAATACTGGTGCAGTGACAGTGCTCTGGTTCAGGCTGACATGAATGCTCTTTTAGATCCATAATAAAACATGATGGTGCCTCTTGCGGATAAATGAATATACTTCAAAGCAGAAAACAAAAAAGGTTTCCAGTTTATCCTTCTCACTCATCTGCCCCTCATATATCTGATCAGAATTACAGTAGTAGTGAGTTGTGCCATGCACTCAGCAGTTACTTTCAGTACATGCATTCAAACTCTCAGATGTCATGAGATTATAGTATGTAATCAACCAACCTGAGAATAACAGTGGATTTACTTCAGATAAATTTCCTTTATGATGTTGCAAAATTCACCTGTAGATATTTTGGCTTGTTTTTATGTTTGTGTATCCTTTTTCATTTGTTTTGATGACCTTTTGATGAACCCTCTTCTTTTTTTTGATGATGAACCGTTTAGTTTTGGATTTGGATGTTTGAAAATGCTTTGCCCGTGACGCATATTAACTGACCCTAATCTTTAGTAGAGGTCCGCTGGTCATGATATACCCACCAGCACGATGTGAAATCAAGTGCACTTTCATGTTTGAAAATCTTAAAACTACTTTAAGTCTGTTTTTGTCTTAAGGAACTGCTCCAAGAGTGAGATTAAACCCACAGCTAAGAGCTAAAACATATTCAGGCATTGTGAAGTTTTTTCCTCGCCGTCTGCTTGTGCAGGTCTTTATGAATAAAAGATGTGTAATGAAACAGTTCTATAGTGGTATATAGTGCTGCATTGCAGACAACAGCTCTCCAAAAATGGACGTTTGTTTTAAATAAGATCATTGCTTCCTGTGTAAAATGAAAGTCATGTACCAACTTTTGTACCAGTTATAAGACCCTAACAATTTCAATTTCATTCTACTTCATTACACAGTGGGTAGTAACTGATTACATGTAATCAGACTACAGTTCCTTTTTTATTGATTACGTTATTATTCACACAATAGCAATAAATTATTTTTAATTTATTGATTCTCCGTGATTATTATTTTTCATCTTTTAAATTTTCCTTTCTAAAATAGTTTACACATTCAGAAAGCCTTCCAGTTTTGTGGACATTCACACAAAGACCAGTCACTAGTTAGGTGGCAATAACGACCACCTAAATAATTACCATTTTAAGTGTTTATTTTAATTTTACATTTTTATTATTTAATTACGTATTTGCTCATCACGCACGACCCCCTACAGTTATGAATCACAGTTTTGGAAACCTTGACATAATGTAATGTTTAATTCACTTCATGTTGTTAATAACAATGAATGGAGTATATTTTCTTTCTATTTGTATTTTATATCAATATGGTACGAGATCATATCATATATTTAAATCAATGTGAAAAACAAGTAGTGAAATATTTTTTTTTAGTGCTTGCCCAAAAAGTATTTTAGTCTGCAAAACCTTAGCCCTTAGCAAAAGCATGGTCACCGATATGTAACTGTTTGCTGATTAACATGAACAAGGTGAATTATATAAAAGTTTAACTTCTTTTCAAATAAAAAATGAATAAGAGAAACTATGGATGTGAATGTTGACTACCCTTTTTTAGAAACAGCTTTATATACAGTAGGGCTATTGTGAGACTGTTGGCTTATCCATCTATGGGGTAGATGAGGTGAAACCATCCCTGACTTTCACTCTCCAAGTAAAAATGCACTCAAAGCCCTTGTCTGAGAGTTAAACCATTGTAAGCATGTACCCCTAGATCAGTCGTCTAATCCTGGAGCTTTACCTCACGTCACATACCTCTGTGTCCTTCCCCCTCTGAGTTAAAGCTGTCCTCATACTGACTTATGACCAGCCTTAGCCTTTCTGAAACTAACATCATTGAAGCAATTTCTGCTAAAAGCAACAATGCTCAACTTTAAGCAGCTTGTGTATGGATTGTTCATTGCCAAACAAGTAGCTCTTATGAGCAGAGTTCACAGGTCATTTCATTTATCACTCTTGTCCTCAATGGCACTGCTCTCTGGCTTTACCTGCTGAAACAGACAAAATAAAGCACTGTTCCCAATTCATTGACAATTTCTGACATGAGTGAAATTTGTCATTATTAATGAATTTTCATTTCGTGACACAAGTGGTGCAGAAATTACAATTTGGTTTTGCCAAATTGAAGTATTTTTGCATTGTTAGTGTTTGTCCAGTGAGGTAGACAGTGCATGATAAGATTTGATAATATTTTGGTCAGCGCTGTTTAAGCCTACACTGACTCACATTTGACACGCAGTTGACATGCATGTGTACGCATGCATACACTAGCGCTTATATTTTTGTGGATAATCTGGAATAGGTGGGATTTAAACGAGGGATGATCTGGGGTAAAGCACAGATTTGGACTGAACATTCCCACAGATACCGGCTACTGACTAAAGAGAGAGGACTGTCACATGGACTTGGTGACATCATCATGAACATCTTTGTGCCTGTGGGTTATTTCAGGGCTGTTTAAAAATTTTAAATATTGCATGAAACATTAATTGACTAATTAATCAGATCATTCTTTTGCACTCAATCTATATGCCACTGAATTCATGAATGATTCTTGTGAGTATAGTACTTGGGATAGTATTGTCATGTCCAATGGTAGGAAAACCGCATTTGTTATAAGTTAATATGCTAAATTGTTAAGCTAAGTCTTATTTTTCCTAATTATCCTCAGTGATTTCTGTCTCCAGTGGTAATTCTATGATCCAGATGTTTTGTATTAAATCAAAGAATATACATGGTGGCTTATAAAACTGGTTGTTACTACTTGTGTATACTGTGGTAAATAACGTATTTACATGCTATGACATACTTACTATTTATATATGCCATATTGATAAAGTACTCATCACGCACGCTACTTTGAGCCTGCAATCAGTTTTGCACTCATTGCGTCTCTGACATCTCTATGACCTTGTTTGATGGATTAGCCTCATTGGAGGATGAGGGGTACAGCATGTATGCATTGATTTATGCCACATTACATTTTATTGCTCAGAAACGCTTAAACATCTGATTCAGGATCAGCAGTTTCCCTCAGTAGTTGATTGTTTATTCAACTATTGGCATTTTTGACCCTGTTGACAAGCATTCAGTGGTGGAAATGACATTTATACAGTTTTGGGATAATTTGATAGACTCCTTTGTCCAGCTAAGGTTAATGTCATAGCTGACATTTCATGTATCTTAAATAAAAATCTTAAATCTTCTTTGTTATTTCACTCTTTAAAACTGTAAAATCTGTGCATTTGTAATATAGCAAAAAGACTTTAAAGATTCCAAGGCTGTCTCAATATGAAACTTTTGTCTTGTGTTTTAGGTGTGCGAACCAAACAAGAGGAAAATTTACGTGTGTTTCTGCTGGTATGTGGACTCAGACGAGTTAAGGATCCTCTGTATCTTCTAGAAGTTTTTGCAGGTATAACTGTTCTATAAGATCAGAGTTCATCCTCAGTCATTGTGCAACTAGAAACTGCGACAGTTAGTCTTTAAATACTAATTTAATTATAAAAACATAATTAGAATAATTATGTGTGTTAAATGAAATTTGATCCTTTCTCTTACAGAATGGCACAGTCAGAACCCCCTAGTGGTCCTCATCATCATTGGTCCAAAGGTAAGCAAGAAATAGTGTCTAGTTTAGGACAACAACTAGAGGTTACAGGCTAGATCCGGCCTGTCAGTTTTTTTTTTTTTGTTTTTTTTACACAAACCTTTGATTTTCATTCAGTTCCTGCCCTTCAGCTACACATATTCAAATGTGTCTTATAAAATTAAATTTTATTTATTTTAGTGGTCGACCATGATCTGTCTATCTATCTATCTATCTATCTTATCTATCCATCCCATGGACTTTGTGTTTTCATTCCTCGTGTTCCCTTGACCTAGTTTCTGTCTCCCCATGATTATGTCATTATGTTCAGGTGTGTCTCGTTTATTATCCATGTCATATCCATTTATTATCATTTATTGTCCATGTACTTAAGTTCCCCTTTGGCTCATGTTTACTGCCGGTTATTGTTAAATGTTACCCTGTGTGTGGAACCTTCCTTATTCTTGTGGATTTATTAAATATCAGTGTTGATTATCTTCTTCGTCGTGCGCTACTCATCTTTCGGTGAGAGGTCGTGATTGAACATGCTGTGTATATTGAACTGTCTGTCTGCCTGGAATTATCTATCTGCCCTGAATCGTCTGTCGGACCTGAAACATTTATGGAGGTCGTTACCCTGTACATGATGCTCCCAGTGCTGGGAATTGCCATCTGGTGTGTGTGGGCAGAGCACACCGTCCCAGAAACCCCTGCGCCTCATCCCTCCGTCCCTCTGGCTCTGTCAGGCTCCTCCCTCCCTCCGGCTCCACTTTGGTCCTCTGTCGCTCTGGCTCCACCACGGCCTTCCGGATCTATTCCTTCGCCTTGGTCGCCGGAGCCATCTGCTCCACCTTGGCCCTCCGGATCCTCCCCATCACCCTGGCTCATCGGCTCTCCGTCTCCGCCTCGGGCTCCACCTCCACCTGCTCCACCGCCGTCGGTCGGCCCCATGGAGTCGACAGCCCTTACTCAACCATGGCTCCTCCCTCTGTCGGCACCACTGTGGGCCGCCATCCTGGCTGGGGTCTGGGTCCCGCCTGGCTCCTCCTGCTCCCTCCTGTCTTCTCCTTGGCTCCTCCCTCGATCTGATCCGCCTTGGCTCCTCCTGCTCCCTCCTGTCTTTTCCCTGGCTCCTCCCTCCGTTTGATCTGCCTTGGCTCCTTCTGTCTCCGTCCTGGCTCCTCCCTCCATCGTCTCCTCCCTGGACTCTGTCTGCTGTCCTCTTCCCGGGAGTCCGTCCTCCGCCCGAACCTCCACCTGGTCATCTGCCTACCTTCCTGCCAGCCCTTTGCCGTCCCCTGTTATCATCCCTTCTCCTCTCCTTGTGTCCTCCTCCTATGTCCCCCTCCGTTCCTCCCTTTGTGTCTGCGGCGCGAGGTCGCGCCTTCCAGGAGGGGGGCAAACTGTCACACCCATGGACTTTGTGTTTTCATTCCTTGTGTTCCCTTGACCTAGTTTCTGTCTCCCCTTGATTATGTCATTATGTTCAGGTGTGTTTCGTTTATTATCCTCATTTGTCCATGTACTTAAGTTCCCCTTTGTCTTCCGTTTGCTGCCGGTTATTGTTGAATGTTACCCTGTGTGTGTGGAACCTTCCTTGTTCTTGTGGATTTATTAACCCTTAAATGCATGAATGTTTCGCCAATCGTTATTACATATTCGGGTCTTTAGCGACCTGGAACTATATATTCAACATGGATGGATCTCAGCAATGATAACTGCTGCAATAGCAAAACAACTCTCTTGATATTTTAAGAACAATTACAGAAGAATAAAATAAAGCATATTTCATTACCTTTTGAAACTTAGAAGGGTTCAGTTTGAGCAGATGATTTTACCATTGCTATCATCGTCAGAGTGCACTGCCACAGTATATTCAGCATCTGGCTCATATTCACAATCTGAACCATATTCTCAAAACTACCGTTTTCAATGACTTCATATTCAATATTTTGATCACTGGCAGCTTATTCACCACACCCACCATCAAATGACAGTGACATTTATATTTCATTGTGTACAGTAATTGCTTTGCAGTAAAGCCATTCAAACCAGTTCAATTTTTGTATTCTTTTGTTTTATGCCTGCGGATGTGAAGCGAAACATCACATCATCATTGTGTATCAAACAGTGCCACCTCGAGGAATAAAGATGTATTGCACATATTGAGTCATCAGATATGTAAATATAGTTGCGCAAAAAAATATACATTTACATACCTTGGGTCTCTAGCAACCCTATACGCTTTTTACAAAAAATGAATCAAAAAACAGGCATTCTTTTATATTTCATTATTTTTTTCTTGTTATATTGTTTATAATGAATAGATTGAGGAATACTAAGAAAGTTTATGTCAAACTTTAAAAAATGAAGGAGGGAGAGGGTAGTAAATGATGTCATTAGTGTGGATTATCTTCTTCGTTGTGCACAACTCATCTTTGCACTACACAGCAGCGTGACATCTCTCTATCTATCTATCTATCTATCTATTATTACCCTAATAGATTATTACCTATTACCTTAGTTTTTAGAAAATATGATTTCAGACTTCCCAGCTTATTGCATGCACTGTTGGTTACAGTGTTTACTTCTGTTTTATTGATGTTTTTATCTATTTGTTTTCTATTTTATTTTATTTTTAATTTTTTTGTGAATGATAACTATAATAGGATTATAGAGTCTAAAAGTTGCTATCTAAAATACAAATCTGTTTTACAGATTTATTTGTTGTGAATTTTTTATGAAGTTCAATTTTTTCATATTTTTCATATTTGCACTGTTCAGTTATGTGTAAAGCTACTCTGCTTTGAAAACATGTAATTACATAAATAGTCAAGTCAACTTTATTTATATACCACTTTGTACAATACAGATTGTTTCAAAGCAGCTTTACAGCATTAAACGGGTAAATACAGTAAAGTGTCAATAATGCAAACAAAATTCAATTCTGCTGTAAAGTAGCTCTAAAAAGAGGACAATAGTTAACAGTGATTTTTTTAAATTAAAGTCAGTAAAATTTTTCAGTTCATCGTTAATTCAATTATGTCATCATCCAGCTCAGTTCAGTTCACTTACAATAGTGTCCAAAAACATAGTTAAGTCAATAGAATTATTTTTTTAGTTTTGTGTCCCGCTGAAAAGTGTACAATGTTGGAAATTCCCTAGATAATCTATTCCTCGAAAGAAAGTAGTTGACAAGCCCTGGTCTAATTATTCCATTTAACACCCATTCCTGTTGCCGTCACCACAGGTAAAGCCGTGAAACTGTTCTACATGTGTTGTATATCCTCTCATGTCTCGTTATCTCCAAAAGCCCATAACACATCCTAACATCCTTTTCAAAGAAGCTGTGTCAGTGTTGGCGCATGTGGGCAGCGTGTTTCTGTAGATTCCAAAGTAGCACTAATTGGATGTAGCAAAGATAATAACATTAGCATGCATTAAACTGGACTTATCAGAGGCATTTAGAGGCTCACTCAAGCTAGAGCAGTGGAATCATGCAGAGGATTGGGGCTGCGGGGGACTAGCATAAGCTGTGGACTGTTCGTAGACCTGCTGTGCTATATGATGCTAGGGGAGGCTTGTTAGCTGCTACGAGCTAATGGCTAGCCTGTGGCAGGCCATCTGCCACTCCAGATTATGTGCCAAGCCTAGGTGCTGCCATTCTGCCAACCCCATAGAGAGGTCACCCTCCATCTCTGGACAGAATCTAGTCACAGACATAGTCAAATATTTTTAGAAATAAATAGATTTAAAAGACTGAAAAAAGTGAGGAGGAAACAAACAAGCCCAAGGCAAAAAAAAAAGTTTCTGTCCCTAAGTGTGTCTGGGGAAAAGGTTAGAAGAGAAACAGGAACTGAGCGAGTCAACACAAGACCTCAAGCCCATATTGCTTCCTATTTCAACCATGAAAGATTTACTGTAGAGGTTTGACTGCACATGTTCTGCTTCATTTGGGATCAAGCGCCAGTGGTGTTTTCATTCCATCTTTTTTTTTTTTATTCTTTTCTGGGTGGGTGTCAGTTGCAGCCCATGGAAACCATATGGTAAAAAGTTGTGAAATTTGGCACACTGATTATTCTGGGTCTAATGGTGTGTTTAAGTCCTCCTGGGAAGTTTGTATTGACAAGTTAGGAAGTCTTAAAGGGTTAGTTCACCCAAAAATGACAATTAGCCCATAAATTACTCGCCCTCAAGTCATAGGTGTATATGACTTTCTTCTTTCAGACGAATCCAGTCGGAGTTATATTAAAAATTGTCTTTGATCTTTCAAGCTGTTTAATGCCGCTCAGAGGGTGTTGCATGCATCAATCTATGATGGGTCAGATGGGTTCAAATCACTTTGGTCGAAGCAAGATGGCAATTTTTAAAGTTAGCTTGACATGAAAATTCACCCTGTTTTCATGTTTTCAGATCTTATTGTGAACAATTCATCCATGCATATGTTTCTTTCTTTTTTTAAAGGGGTCATCAGATGCCCATTTTCCACAAGTTGATATGATTCTTTAAGGTCTTAATGAAAAGTCTATAAAATACTTTGCTTGAAATTTTTCAATGGTAGTGTAAAACAACACCCTTTTTACCTTGTCAAAAACAGCTCTGTTCACAGCGACCCGTTTCGGTGCATGTCCCTTTAAATGCTAATGAGCTCTGCTCACCCCGCCCCTCTCTTCCGTGGGGTGACGAGCAGTTCTCTAGACTGTTAACCTTAGCCGCATTCGTCGCCGAACTTGCTTACTAGCACATTATTAGGAAAGGCGATTTGCAAAGATTCATAAAAAACTTATATTCACTTCTTCTGTAGGTGAAGCTGGATCACGAATTATTCGAGTGAACATAGATGCATTTAGGTAGATGGGGGGCGCATTCCCTTCAAAAGCAAAAGTAATCCTCTGCGTCTTCAGTGGAGTAAATGACGACTGCTACGTTCATTATTATATCCAACAACAAAACCCCTCAATCGCTTAAGAGACATTCTTGTCTACACCTGCTCCGGCGTCGAAACAATGGCGGACTGTTTACAGCTCACTCAGGGCAGGTCTGTGATAAAATGCCAGTGTCAGTCAACAATCGTGGGAGGGGTCTGGGCCTGTGTGATGTCACTCTGCCAAGAATCGGTGAAACGGCTTGATTTGAGAAAGGGGTTTTGATTTATGGGGATAAAAAACACTGTGTGGATTTTTATCATTACAGGGTGGTTGTGTATACACACTGCCAAGACACATTTCAGTTCAAACATGTAAAAGTGAATTTTGCATCTGATGACCCATTTAACCTCGTAATTTTTAATCAGAATGTCATACCTGGACCTTCTGGTGAAAACTGAATTCTTTCACACTTCTCTGTGAGTTATGCTGGACTTTTCCAATCATTTTGGCCACTTAAACCCCACCCCTATTTTACATTTGATTGAAAGTTCACATTTGTTTTTCAAATCAAAATCTAAAACAATTAATGGATGGAGCCAAGTCTCTGCCATATGATACGTTTCACTCGGGTGTACTTCACATTACTAAGAAAAGATCTGTTGCTGCTTCCTGGTTTATTGGGATTTTCACTCTACTTTTGTCATGACAACTCTTGGATGGAATGGCATGGTAATGTTCATGACAGTGTTAATGTATTTGGTCTTGGCGGAATAGATCTGCTACGCTGCTGCTGCGGCAGAGCAAGTACAGAGACTTGCTACTGCCAATACATCCACAAAATGCTGCTGTGAGCATGTAAGTAATACTGCTGCTGCACATATAACATGAAATAACCCCCATATAGCATACAAAAAAATCACCCCATAGCAGATCTATACAGGTGGAGCTGGGGAAGGTGGAGGGTTCTGAAGGGCGCTGCAACTGCTACAGCAAACACTAGCCAAGTATTTAAATGTTGAGCAGCGAGCTCATTGGCTGCTGATACAAAAAGAACCAGTCAGCTGCATCATGTGATAATGATGTCATTATGTCAGATTGAGGCCCTGTCCCAAATGACACCCTAAACCCTTGCGGTCTTCCTCTGAGTTCGCACTTTCGTGACGTAATGCCGCTTTGACTGTTGGGTAGAAGTCTGCTGCGGAGCTCGCCCCAGTGCGGGCTCAGCAGAAGTGCGGATCGAGGGCGCATAACGGCATGGTAATGCTCGCGAGCACCCTTCTGAACGCTAAAATGACAAATGGGACACCCTGCGGTCTCGTGGACTTAACGGACACGGACACGCGCACGCGGCGGCCATTGTAAGTCCGTAAGACCGCAAGTGCACATGAAGTGTTCCATTTGGGACAGGGCCTGAGTTTGACCTATTGGACTGCACCATCTAGAGTTTCATGCCAGAACTTTGGATTTCTACATTATGATGAAATATGTGCATCAGGTGTGTTTCATCTTGTTTTTATTAAATTCATGAAGGTGTTTTAAACTGAATTCTTTTGTGGTTTTCTCATAATTGTAGAATAATATAATATTTTGTTCATTCAGTCTATCTAATTTTATTATAAATGGGAGAAAATATAATTCATTTAAAAAAACTCTCAAAACAGACTGCATTCATTGCTTTTGCCATGCTTTTTCAGTAACAATGACCCAGAAACAGTCTCTAAAAATCAAGAGTTTCCCAATCATAGTTATGACCTTCTGGTGGCTTTCATGTGCGTTCAACTCTTAAATACAATTTTTCTGACCATAGATAGTCACGTGACCATCTTTAAAGGGGTCATATGATGCCATTTCAAGTTTTCCTTTCTCTTTGGAGTGTTACAAGCTGTTCGTGAATAGATAAGATCCCTAAAGCTGCAAAGACTAAAGTCTCAAACCCAAAGAGATATTCTTTATAAAAGTTAAGACTCGTCCACGCCCTCCTAAAACGCCTCGTTCAAACACGCCCCCACATGTCTACGTCACGATGTGGGAAGATTTGCATAACACCGCCCAAATGTATACGCAAAGAAAGAAGGCATAACTTTGATTCTCGTTGTAGTATTGAGACGCTGTGTGTTTCATTGTGAAAGCGAAACTACTTTGTTTGGTCTTCTATGTCATATGACCCCTTTAAGACCTGTCAATCAAACTCTGTAGCACCACAAACTGCTCAAATTTAGTTTGTTTCTTTTTAAATTCTTTGGTCTAGATGTTTCTTGTCTCATGCAACGTTCAGTAAAGTTTTGAATTTCTGAATCTTTGCCTACCAGATTTGTTACCATCTTTGATTTCAACACAAATAGTTTTTTCCCTAATTTTGTCCAGTTTTTATAGTTGGGTCTAGATGATTGTCAGACCAAGCCACACCAAAGTTAGCAAATTAATTTTCAAGTCTCAGCATTTTGGGAAGTAACAATGCAGGAAAGATGATGGCGCTAATGGCAAACAGGAAACCAGGCTAAATCTTGGAAATACTTTAGTTTCTTGGAAACTAATCCTGTTAGAAATCACTGATATTTATACGACAAACATTCATACTAGAATGTACTTTTTAATGGTTGCAAAGTTTCTTCCTCAGACAGCATGCGATTTTAGATACGCCTCTTTTAGATGCAAACTCTTTGAAATGTTTTTTTTTTTTTCAGTTATTAAAGGGGTAGTTACTATTTATAAATGAGTCTCTGGTATGTTTTTCTATAACAAATACCCAAGTTTGTTTTAAAGAAACTTTTTCTTCCTTTCCTTTTTTCCCTCTAAATATTTTCTTTTTCCACTGAGTGGAAACATACAACATGTAAAATTATTGTCTGAAATTCTCCAAACAACCACTTTTTTTTCATAATATGAGCACCAAAATATAAACCAATTCCCCACACCATTAGCTCCATCCTTTCTTTATGCATTTCCCACCCAATCCGACCCAGCACCTGACAACAGATCCTGTCGACTAACTCATAGTGGCTTCACTGTTCCTTCATTTCATCCTGAACTTCAGTACCTTGAGGGTTTCAATGTGTCCTATTTCCGCAGCCACCTCTTCTCAAGCCCCAGCGATTTCGCCACAACGACATGATGCTTCCTTCTGCCACAAACTGACTTTTGTTCTGTGATGTTTCTTTGAGATTCACACATCAGGTGGAGACACATTTTCCTTTTTCTTGTCTGGTTGCGTCTCCAGTGATGTTCAAAGGTTTTCTTGTTCGAGTGTGGTTGGCTCCAGGCAAACCGATGACACTGGCAGTTGCTTACATGTTCTTGTAAGCTGTGGCGTGTTTTTGTTTGATAAGAATATCTGGAGAGTGGTAAGACTCATTGTTTCTTTGGGGAGGGGCGGGCTCATGTTGATGGCATCAAATGAATCCCAGATGTCTTGTGTTTCTTTTCTGCCTCCTTTTGGTTTGATTTGAAAATACCATTTAAAGCTGCATTCCTAAAATGTGCTGAAACTTGCCTTTTTCTTGTCTGGTTGCGTCTCCAGTGATGTTCAAAGGTTTTCTTGTTCGAGTGTGGTTGGCTCCAGGCAAACCGATGACACTGGCAGTTGCTTACATGTTCTTGTAAGCTGTGGTGTGTTTTTGTTTGATAAGAATATCTGGAGAATGGTAAGACTCATTGTTTCTTTGGGGAGGGGCGGGCTCATGTTGATGACATCAAATGAATCCCAGATGTCTTGTGTTTCTTTTCTGCCTACTTTTGGTTTGATTGGAAAATAATATTTAAAGCTGCATTCCCAACATATGTTGAAACTTCCCCCTTTAATTATTTGTTTATAGGTGCTTCTGATTAATGACAACTAATACTTTAAATTGGTCTTTATTGGTGATCAAATTTTATTGAGTTTCTCATTGTGATTCGGAGAATGGTAAGACTCATTGTTTCTTTGGGGAGGGGCGGGCTCATGTTGATGGCATCAAATGAATCCCAGATGTCTTGTGTTTCTTTTCTGCCTACTTTTGGTTTGATTGGAAAATAATATTTAAAGCTGCATTCCCAACATATGTTGAAACTTCCCCCTTTAATTATTTGTTTATAGGTGCTTCTGATTAATGACAACTAATACTTTAAATTGGTCTTTATTGGTGATCAAATTTTATTGAGTTTCTCATTGTGATTCTCATGTGTGATTCAAGATGTGAACTTCTTGTTAACATTGATAAAAGGACACAGGTATGCTAACTTTTTAATACAACAAGCTGCCAATACTGGTTATTTTCATATTTAAGTGTTAGATAACCAATATTGACAGCATTTTTAACTTCTAATTTATCACTTTTGCATTTTTTATGCAAGAACACTGAAAACATAATATGCATTATGATTATTATTTATTATTATTACCATGTAAAAGGTATGCATATCTGTAAAAGCTATTAGTCAGTCGTTAGTACTTGTTTTTGTTTTCAATGACATTATTTCTCATACTGCCATTTTTTCTTTCCATCTGTTTTTCCCTGCTTCCACTGAGTGGAAACACAACACATATCAATCTTTTCTGAAATTCTCCTAACAGCCAAAACTTTTGTGCAATATGAGCACCAAAACATGAACCAGTTTCCCACACCTGTGGTTCCATCCTTCCTTTATGCATTTGAACCATTCCTAGCATTTTTCATTTGTAATTTGTAACTTCCAAGCATTTTTCATTTGTAATTTGAATGCTATTTTTTTTTAAGTATACTGACTTTTATATGTGTTCTGTTAAAATTGATGAGAGGACAAAGGTTTGCTGACTTTTTTTAGGGACTTGTTTTCTGTAATGTAAAACTATACATAGCCATTGACCTTTTTTCTTTTTTTTTTCTTTTTTTTTGTGTTGAAAATCTAATATAACGATAATTTAATGGCTTTATTCTTTGCTAAATTGCTCTTGGATATATTTCTTAACCTTATATACTGTGCTCTTTTGGGGTGGGATTGAACAGCATGTCCTGTGGGAAGGACTGATCACACGATATGTTCTTAGCCAGCAGCTTTAGTTTCAGCAGTAATCTCAAATTTTTCTATCTCTATTAGATTCAAATGTGCATCAAATATCACATTTCACTTAGAAAAAAAAAATGAATAGGCAGATAGTGGAATCAAAGCAAACAGGATTTGTAGAAAGGCTCTGCTATGCTCACACACTCATATCATCTTTGACCCAGATTGCATGTGCTGTGGTTGCTGCAGCCGCCCCGGCCAGCTAATACACGCAAAGCCCTCATCGTAATGAATCAGACCGAGCAACAACCCCGCCCTGACTTTAATCTCTGGAAATCTATGGGATTTTCAAATGCGATTTTCCCTCAGGGCAACTGGCCATGTAGGAAATTATGATCAGTATGAAACGTTGTCTTGTACACAGGCCATGATTTGGTATTATTGACAGTATTTTACAGGCAGGGGAAAAAGAGCAAAAGGGAAGAAAAAAACAGCAACATGGGATTTGTGCTCTTTATTGCTTATAAGCAAAGATAAGCCATTGGAACTTCTGCATAATAACGAAAGGATATTCATCTAATTTCTCATCACAGCGTGACCTTAAGTTACTTTTCATGTCTCTTTTACAGCACATGGCCCGTGAGTCTTGTGTGAAAAAATGTGAATTTAAACTTATTTGCAGTGTTGCTGCAGTCTTAGGACTGTGTGTCTGTTGTTACTTAAGCAGTATTGGCAAGTTATACTCAGCATTGCATTTAGTATTTTCATAAATGAATAAAAATTGACAAGGTGTTCTAAATTAGAGACAGACCTTTTTTTTTGTTTTTATGACCACTAGACTACTGATTGTAAACATATAATATGAATGATAATAATAATAATTATTATTATTAGCAATAATAATAATGTATAATAAAAATGTTGGATTGTTGATGGTAAATGTTGGTTTCCAAATTGTGGGTCTATTTCTATTCAAAAATATTTCTCGAAACATAAACATTTAATATTGCTTGGAGACCTTTTTGATTTGTGTTTTGTTTTTAATTGTAATTTATTTTATTTAAAGCTGAATGATATTTAAAAACTTTTTTGTAGGCTTTCTGTAAAACTTACCAAATAAAGTAGTCTTGCATTTGGGGTCTTAATGAAAAACATTATTTGCCTTTAAAAGTCTCATGTCTCATTTTAGATAGATCCAGTGTTTACCGCACAGGTTGAGGAGAGTGTCAAAAGGTAAATATCATCTGACGTCTTCATCTTCCTTCCTTGATCTGCTCTGCTTTACTTTCATCTCCCTTCTTCACTCTCTGACACTTGATCTTCAAAGTCTCAGTTCCTTATTACTGCCACTAAAGTTCCACACATACGCACAGGAACATTCATGTGCTTTTTGAAATATTTCTGTCGGTAATCTTTTCAGTGTTTTTTAAATTCCCCTTTTAAAATAAGGAAATACCCTCATTCGTAAACTGTTCCTGGATATATTGTAATTCATGTATGAGGTTGTGTGTAGGTCTGTTGGAGTGTATCTGGCGGCCGATTTGAGTCAGGAGGAGCTGCATGCTGCCATGCAGAAATCATTTGCCCTGGTCAACTCGTCTCTCTCAGAGGGAATGTCTGCTGCCATCTTAGAGGTTCGTTTAGAGAGCAATAATTTTATTGAATTTGTTTTATGAGACAATTTATAACAATTTGAGTGAAATGTTAATATTAACATTAATATTAATTTCAGAATGTCTTAGAATTTGGTTTGTCCAAGAGAAACCTGTCTGAATCAATCATTTTTTGGTATTTAATTTGTTCTCACCAGTAGTGCAGAAATCGCTTAAATGAGCTTTGAATCTGTGATTGTTTAGCCTGTTATTAGATAGGATATTATGAGCACAATATCATCATGGGGATCTAGTTAATCTGTGTTCAAACTGACCAGATTAGTTTAACACATAGTGCCATTAATGTGCTAAGTAGCTGTTATCATGTTTTCCTCAATAGTTCCACATCTTTTCATTATCCTACATGTGTGAACAAGCCTAGATTGAAATGGCCAATATGACAGAATTGAAGGTTGTTGTAATTTACAAGAATTTAAAACTGAAAAGGAAGAGCTTTCTAAGTGCAATCAGCTATCCCATAATGCTTGATTGCTAGGTTGCAGTGAACGTTCTTGTAGCTGAAATCGCATGCACAATGTCACAGTAATGGGTTCAATCTCAGGAAACGCATATACTGATAAAATACCTTGAATGCCCTTAAGTTGTTTCAGATAATAGCACCTGGAAAATGAATAAATGTAGATGCATTGTGCACAAGGCCAAACAGAGTTAATGTATTGCAATCTGGTGTGTTTTAGGCCATGGATTTAGGTTTGCCTGTTTTAGCGAGGGATGTTCCTGGAAATGCTGCAATAGTCAAGCATGAGGTCACAGGACTGCTGTACTCAAGCCCTCAGGTAAGATTTACAAAGGTTTGGATTATCAGTGAGAGCTTCATTTTAATGCAGTGAAATCATATCACAGTTGATGTTTTCGTTTTTGTTTTCCATGGAGACATTTATGTATACCTTTTGTATTTTACATTTGTATTTTAATGTCTTTAATCCATGTTAAGAGCAAATAGGACAAAAAAAAAGCAAAGTCTCTATATAAATAAGGTGGTTAAACAAGAGCATGGTGTAAGTTCACTTACAGTCATAGAATGTAAGTGAACTGTGATAATATGTAAATGTATCAAAGTAATCTCTATGACACATTCCAAGTATTCTGAAGACTTAGATTAAAAAACACACACACCCACAACCACACACACATTGAAGAACCACATTGAAATCTTTCCCTCTGCTAAAGATCTCAAATCACATTAGTGTAATTTTATGATGCTCATATTCAAATTTGCGGTGTTGTGATTGGTTACAACAAGATACACAATAACCAATAGAGTGCATTAGTGCCCGCCCACTTTTTCAGAGTCACCGGTTCCAGAAGTATTTTTCCCATTTATATGAAGAGATTTTAAAAAAGTTAAAAGCCATGAACCAAACCAACCAGCTACCAGGAGAATTAACTAGGGATATAACGATTAACTGCGAGCCGGTTGAAAATCGATTCAAATATGTGACGATTCAAATCGGTTGAGATGCTAAACAAATCCGATTCATTTAGGTGTAGGAGTTTATATGAATGCATGTCTGAGGGGAACTTACTGTCTTTAGAACGAATCGTGAGTTGAGTGAATCGTTACATCCCTAGAATTAACATTAGACTTTTACTTAAAGCAAAGAAGTAAATGAAAATTGGACAAAATGACAAAAGTACAAGGCTGTGTATTTAACGGCTTTAGTGAGGGAAGGAACTGCAATCCCATGAATGGCATTAATCGAATTAAAAACAATGGAAAAAATATAGTATAGTATATGCACAAATATTTACTGTACATATTTTGAGAGTGTAGGGAGACAGACTCAGTTTCATCATTCTTTATGGGAGTGGGCGGACTGAGTGGTGGAATTTTATGTACAGCATCATGGGTAATGTAGTTTTCCCACTACGGATTCTGTTATAAAAATAAGTTGAATTAATGCAAACAGATGGGTTCAACAAAAGCAACCTCAGAGCTCAGAACTGGTCTGTCTTTAAAGGTTTACCAGTTGTTGTTAAAAATAATTTTCCATATAGAGAAAATGTCTTTACTTCCTGAAGCCGACTGTTGTGCTCTATAATGTTTGCTATCATTGATGTTAAACCTGAAGTGACCTGAAGTCATTTTCATGCACTGCATTTACAAACGTGAATGAGATTTCAGCTGTGACTGAATTATACTAAGATTATCGGTAAGAAATCTGTTCGTCACAAAAAGATATCATAAGAGTGCAGAACACTTGAATATGTGAGAAGAAAGAAAGTCATACAGGTTTGGAATTATAGAGAGTGAGTAAATGTTTTGAATGTATACATAATATTACATACTTATTCTTATAATTTTGACTTTTACAAAACATTTCTACTTTAAACTTGCAATTTTACAACTTTTTTTCCTCAAAATCTTTTTTGCCATTAAAACGCTGCTGTAAAAGGGAGAGTAATGTTGACTGTCTCTTCTTAGCAACATCTCTA
Source organism: Sinocyclocheilus rhinocerous (assembly GCF_001515625.1). Taxonomy (NCBI): domain Eukaryota; kingdom Metazoa; phylum Chordata; class Actinopteri; order Cypriniformes; family Cyprinidae; genus Sinocyclocheilus; species Sinocyclocheilus rhinocerous. The sequence goes on from NW_015655380.1 coordinate 34,323, forward strand.
CCTGCTGGTGACTAAGCTTTGACTTTAACTTATTTTTGGGTCTTTAGGAGGAACAGGCTGACTTAAGCGTTCATTGTACCGCCGTGCTAAATGCCTGAGAGGAGCCCAAGGCAGCTTAAAATGTCAAAGGGCAAAACTTCTATCCCTGAACCAATCTGCTCCTCTGAGCAATTTCCAAACATCCATTTATCATGCTTATCTCAAATGTATTAAAAGCAATAGCCGATCTGAAAATCTGACGTCTCTAGAGAAGCACAGAAAATTGTATATGAAAGTGTAATGTTTGTTTGCAAGTCATGAATGATTTTGAACATTTGGATGCACCATGTGCCCCTCTATACACCTGTGACGTATGCTAAGCTTTGACCCCTAATTCAAAGAGCTGTGTGCAAGCCTCTCTTGATCAGTAGGTCAGTGTGCTGCAGTTCAACCCACCTGCTATGCAGTACGCAGTAAAATGTGCTTGCTATTGTCCCATTATATGACACAGTGATGTAACCCAGTGATTATTTTTCACACAAATCAAATTTACAGTAGAAGAAATGTCAACATACACTACTGTTCAAAAGTTTTGAGGTTGGTGAGATTTTTAAAATGTTTTTGTAAGACATCTCTTATGCTCACCAAAGCTGCATTTATTTGAAAATAAAATATACATTACAGTAATATTGTGAAATATTTTACATTTTAAAATAACTGTTTGCTATTTGAATATATTTTAAATTGTAATTTATTTCTGTTATGCAGAGCTGAATTTTCACTATCATTACTCCAGTCTTCAGTGTCAAATGATCCTCCAGAAATCATTTTGCTGCCCAAGAAACATTTGTTGTTCAGTTGTTCTCCTTTATATTTTTGCGGAAACCGTGATACTATTATACTATATCAGTTTCTTTCCCAAAAGAATACAAATAAAAAATTTACTGACCCCAAACATTCTAAAGGCATTGTATATTTAAACTTTTTTATGGGCCTTAGCCTTAGACTCCTTTTTTTATTTGGCCTATGTGACCATTTACTCCATTTAGTTTTTGTTGTCTGAACAGAAAAAAGCCCACATTAAATCTGACTGCAGCCTGGTAGGGCTTTATAGGTGGTTTAAACTAAACTTTTTTTTTTTTTTTTGGTCATGTGTTTGTGTGTTGTGTCAGGTATTGCAGCAATAAAACTGCTTTAAAACATTGCATACGCCAGCTTCCAGTTTTTTATGCTGTTCAGATTTGGATACTGGCCTAATGAAAAACATCATGGTGAATCAATGATACAGCCTCTTGCACAGTTAACCTGTGCACATTTATTGTTATTATGATAACCAGTGTGGACACACTAGCAAACTACTGCAAAATTTTTTTTTTTTAAATCCCTCGATCTGGCCACATATAACTTATAGTTTGAAAAGTCAGATTTAAGAAAAGAAAATCAGTCAGAATTTCCAAATAACTGTCACACTTTCTTCTGTCACTTACTTAATTAACCTAGAAGCATTTTTCTTCTGTGACTTCTAGTGCCAAAGATTTGTTTAGCCGTGTCCAGCATGAGTCACATCTGTGTGCTGTGCTAAGCCTTGACCTCTGCCTTTTAAGTAGCTAATTGAGAGGTTTAAGACTGGACTCTATATTGTAGAACAAAGAGCCTTATTAATGCTTAAAGAGCAGGTCATATGGGTTTTTGAAAAATATCTCTTTTGCAATTATCTTCATTGGCTTCTAATCTTCTTTATTTGGACTAACAAATACGTTAGTACGATTGATACGTTATGTGTACATTTTCAACTGAGTGCTCAAAATATCAAGAATGTGTTGATTAATGTAGACTGACGTTATTCTAATTACTTCGTTTAATAATAAAGAATGTAGTGTAGCACACAGACTTTATAATCATTCTTTGATAAATAAAAAGTTCAAAAGAACAGCATTTATTTTTTCAAAGTCTTTACTGTCACTTCAACTTAATGTATCCTTGCTTACTACCAAGTATTCATTTCTTTAAAAAAAAAAATCTTAATGACCCAAAAGTTTTGAAAGGTTGTGTGTTTGTGTATAGAAACATCAAATAAACGTTTTGAAAATAGATAAATTCATGGATATTTCATGGATAACAGAAAAGAAAAGAAAAAAGACATGTGAAGCGTTAACAAGAATCTCAATGTTCTTGTATCTACAGGAATTTGTAAGCATGTCCAGAAAACTTCTGGATGACCATGAGCTCCAGGAAAGACTGGTGAGAAACGGAAAGAATTACATTACAACTTGCCACAACCCGATGAAGGAGAGAATAGCCTATCAGAAACTGGTGGAGACTCTTCACTGACAGTTTGATGGGACTAACATGTGTCTCAGGTCTTTAAGAACTTTAACTTTAAGAGCTTTGTGCTCTTTCTAGAGCTTTTGACTGCATTTCAGTTGGATATGCAAGCCTCTCCCATGACTGCCACGATAATGGTGGCCATTTGTCTCTAAAGTAGGATAAACAGGAAAGATATATTTATAGGACGTTGACTTCTTTTGTTTCACCAGGTATAAAAGGGACATACATTTTACTATACATTTAGTGAGTGTTTAAATTACAATTTATCAGGCCTTGGAACAAGGGCAGGTGACCGATCTGGCAGTTTTTCTTTTTTGAGGGGTAGTAATTTATCTAGAAGCGTGTACCTGACATTCATTCGACACTGCACAAGGCCAAGCTCTTGCTGTGTGCACAGACAGCTGCATGTTTGCAAGTGTTTGAGTTCTACTTTTGTTGTGTTGCTTGTTTGTAGTGAAGATTGGGTATAAAAGTGCCAGTGTTACCACAGTGGTTGTGAGTTTTCTGGGTTGAAGAATGTTGACATTACTTTGCTAGCAAGAAAGTTTCCTAGTCTTAGGAGGATCTCAGCTTGAACTGAACAGACAGCTTGTGTTCATGTGTGCATATGTGATATGACATGACAGGCAAGACATACGATTAACTAAAAATGTCTAAAATGTACTATATTTGATTTTACTCAACAAATGTAAGGTATGAGGTGGGAAATCCACTCAAATAGATGCCGGCTCCAGTTTCAGAGGTGTTACATTTAGCTTGTTTGGAACAAATTACATCCTGCTTTTAATGTAGTAAAATTTTGTTTTAAAAATGTTAAACTGTGTCAAGGCCAAGATTTACAGGCTTAATAAACTCCAAAGACAATTCTCTGTTTGTCATAAGCTGATTCAGCTGCCAAACTGGTTTTTCTCTTAAGCCCAGATGAAGAACAGTGATGCTCTCTGTACAAGAAATGAAACACAAGATTGTTTTTAAAGGACACATTTATTCTTCGGAGGAATTTAAATTTATTCATGAAAGTTACTTTGTTCAGGGATTAAGGTTTGTGTTTAGAGGTTTTGCTAAACATAAAATATTTATTCTGTTTGTAACTAAGACTGTATGTCTCAAATCTTAAACCACGACTTTCTATGATTGTATCTACATTTCTTTTACTTTCATGGCACAATAAAATATACTGTAAACACTTGTATACAAACTTCTGTTGAATTTCAGTTCATCTATAGAGGTACAGTAAAATATATACATTAGTGGTGCTCTGAACTCATTGACATTTTTGGCCTGTGTGTGGTCTCAGCCATATGTTTGCACCAGAATATTGTTACATTGTGAAGAATATTGTTACATTGTGAGAAAATTGTCCAACTCCAACTTTGCGGTTATGTGGAGTTTTGTATGGGTAAGTGCCACTCATTTTCTTCAGAAAATGTAAAATAGGTTCCCCTTCAGGAACTCGAGCTGCGTCGAAGTCGCTTTGGGAACAGCGTCTCGTTCCCTCGGGGAACCATGGTTTCATACGTAACCTAGAGACGTTTTTACTACTATTTTCAATTACCTCCACACCTGGAGTTACCACAAATGTTTTTACCAATATGAAAACCTGGGACACGCCAACAGTGCTTTATATTTGAGTACTGAAAGATAACAGATTACAAAAGATAAAAACCACCATTCAATTACAATGAAATGGTTATTTTCAATTACCTCCACACCTGGTTACCACAAATGTTTTTACCAATATGAAAACCTGGGACACGCCAACAGTGCTTTATATTTGAGTACTGAAAGATAACAGATTACAAAAGATAAAAACCACCATTCAATTACAATGAAATGGTTTTTATTTCATATAGCACAAAGCACTGAACGTGGCTTTATCGTGTGACTTTTTAATGGAAAATTAAACAATTGAATGTACGTATAAATGCAGGGTGGTAAAATATCTTCAAAGTGAACTTTTATCTGTACAATAATCACATGCACTTTTGTATAAAAAAATGGAAGGATGCAGAGTAACAGTCAAACACAAGTGTAATGTAGCATTATCTCAGAGTTTGGCTCTAGAGAAAGAATGACAATTTATTCTCTTAATTCTTTAAATTCCCCAATGAAAAACTCATTAAGAAAGACAAAAAATGAGCTTAGCTGATAACTTCAAGGTGTTTTTTTTGGGGGGGGGGATTGTGTTCTCTCCTTTTTATCATGATTAGTAATCAAGGCAGAATCAATCTTTCACAAAGTCTAATCACAAAGAAAATGTCACACCTGTCACACCTTATGAAAGCAATGGAACTGTACTGATCATAACCCTGTGTAGCACAGACCAACAGTACGACTTTTCTAAAGAAAAAAGGCATTCAGGTGACCATAGGTTGGCGCTAAACTCTGCTGGACAGTGGACCAGAGTTGCCCAGCCCTGGTATAGAGATATACATTATGGGTGCATAAATTAGGCTGCATGTGAGCCAACAATCAAAGCTGTTGCAAAGACTCAGCAGCTGGCACCACAGGTGTCATACAGCTGTCCTCCTTTCCCACCCAGTTAATTCCATGTCCATTCTCTTGTTGTAACATTTTGGGAGGAGTCTGCCGATCCAAGGATGTGAAGGTGGTGAACTGGACCCTTTTCCTCTTACTAGTGGGTGAGTGTAGGGATTCACTTCGGACTGGTTTTGCTGTAGGGGAACCTACACACAAAACATTAGAGTCATTTGATACAGAAGACACCTGGCAAGAGGTCCTTCGGTTGAGAGTACCACAAGGCTCTGTATTGGGTCCTATGTCGATCACAGATGTATTATGAGCGTCCTGCTGTAACGGGCTTCCAGTGACGTTCATAACCAGCTCAGCATCTGTTCCCAGCCATACCCAATCATGCCGGTGACCAGTCTGCTCAGAAACTTGACCAGGCGTCTGCTTGTGCCTAAATTTAACCAAGTATGATACACAATTTACCATAAATACTATGATAGCCAAGCAGAAGACTCCCAGTAATGCATACATCCCGATCTCCAGGTCTGTAAGTGGCCGGTTTGGTAGTGGTCCCTCAATGTCATCATCGTCGTCATCATCGTCTCTATAATCATTTTTTGGCTTCTGTTTGGGGATTTCCACTTGGGGAGGGTAGTTATTGTAGTTCACTAAGTTCCCAGAAGCTTTCCCAGTGCTCAACACTGAACCCTCAGGAACCTCATTGCTACTCCAGGAAATTCCTGTTCGACCATCGTTGCCAGCTTTTCCTGTACTAAAAAAATTTCCACTATTTAAAATATTCCCAGGTTTACTGACTCCATCCGAGGCATCATTAGCCCGTCCCATTCCCAAATTATTTGCAATGCTGCCAACAGTTGAGTCTCGCGCTGTCGACTTGGCTGTGGTGGTGATCTTCAAGGCACTTTCCTCTCGCTCAGACTCTGAATTTCTGCTTGAAACCTGTTCTGGTTGCTGCAGTTTCTTTTCAGAGTCTGCCTCCTCTCCTTCATCACCACGCTTACTGCTGTTGTCTTTCCCAGCGACACCAGCAAGTAGTCCTGTGCTGTTTCCCGTGTCATTATTGTTGGTGCTGCTATTGTCAGGACGTTTGCTGTTTGTCTGGAACTTTACCGTTAAGCTCCCAGTGCCAACAGCTAAAGTGCTTTTGCGCTTGGATTTCTGACAGACCTCACAAATGGTCATCTCGGCTCTCACCAGTGTTCCTTGGCCTTCACCTTCTGCCACTATAGTTATAGGTGAGTCCTGCACAGAGATCACACCCTCATCCAGTGATGTCACAGCCAGGCGATAGTGAGTAGGATCATAAATGTCCAGTGGGGTGAGGGAGCCATCGCTAAATTGCAGCCAGGAGCTCAACACTGCCTCCTGCAATAAGAATAAAATTGAATTTGGCCATGTTCTGTATTGTGTCTTGCACATGTAACATGTAGCAAGGACACTGTAAATGTTACTATTTTTTTATTTTATTCCTTTCTATGGAACCAAAATTGGTATAGAGTGAACCATTAAATTGTTCTAGAATTTGGTACCAACTACAGACTGAAATGTTGGTATCGTGACAACACAAATATATATATATATATATATATTAGGGCTGTCAGACAATTAAAATTTTTTATGTAATTAATTACATGATGTGTTGATTAATTTATCAAAATAACCACAAATTACATTTGTGTGTGAAAATAACCCCAAAAGATTATTTAATGCTATTTTTGTGTTAAATGAGAAAGTATTAAGACATTACAAATAGTAGCTTTATATATTTTATTTTATTCAACATACAATTTATTACACATAAAGGTTTAGGCTACAATGGCCCAACATGAACTATGGAACATAAAAGAAGATAATTTGAGAAACATCTCAGTTTTGTTTTGTTTTTCGTTTATGCAATGGAAGTTATTGGTAACCAAAACAGTCTTTAAAAATATTTTTGTTTCACAAAAGAAAGTAAGTCACTCAGGTTTGAGTAGGCCTAAATGATGACATAATTACAAATTTTTGGGTGAATTAACCCTTTAAGTTTTTTTTATTATTATTATTTTTTTAATGAAATAATACTCTAAATAAGAAACTAAATCTGCCAGCAGGTGGCGGTAAATGTCTTTATGAGTCATTCATGCGATTCCTTCGAACGGCTGATTCATTCAGAAATTCAGTAAACGGCTCATTTTATGAATGGGGCTTTGAATCATTGATTCACACGATTCGTTCAAACCGCGGATTCGTTCAGAAACTAAACACGCTGTGTTGCTCGGAGACACGCAACAATTCTGTTGTGGCTTTATAGATAATATTGTTGTTGGCAAAACTGAGCAAAAACAGACAATATTGTGTTTAAAATATAACACAATATTAACTTCTTATTTACTGAACTGTTGTATAAAATCACATATGCACTTGTTATATTAGAGACAAAAACAGCACTCAGTGTGATACTGCTCTCGCTGCTCGTGTAATATCGCTTATCATGTGATATAAATATGAGACAAAAACTCATACAGGAGCATTTTTGCAACAGTATCTTGATTTTTAGGGCATAACTGAATTTATGGAGTTGTTGCCCTGCATAATATTTGTAAAAAGGCAACTGTATGAAATGTAAGATGAAGTACAGGTCTGGGGGCGGGGCCAGTGCGTTAACGGAGTTAAAATATTTTAATCGCAGAGCTCATTTGCATTTAAAGAGACATGCAAAAAAAACGGCTTGCTATAAACAGAGCTGTTTTTGACAGGGTAAAAAGGGTGTTGTTTTACACTACCATTGAGAAATTTTAACCAAAGTATGTTATAGACTTTTCATTAAGACCCTAAAGAATCATATCAAACTGTGGAAAATGGGCATCCGATGACCCCTTTAATGGCTAAATTAGCAATCCTTTTACTTCCAACCTGTTACCAATTATTTAGGTTTAAAATGTAAATATACCAAATGTATCAGTTTAAATTTATTAAATATTTATTGTTTGAAAATTGTAAAATCAGACAAATCAGTGTTTTGGACATTAATAGGTGCCCCAAATTTTGGTTAGGATTAAAGTAAGTGCTGTTAAATTACTTGTTTAGGATTGCTGAGCACTTCCTGTGTGGTTGCCGTGGTGCTGATGACTCGGTTACTTCCTGTACTGAGCTGCAGGCTGAGTGTGAGACCACTGACCAACTGCAGGCCCAATTCAGTGATGGTCACTCGATCATCCACAACCCTCACCATCTTCTCTGCCAGGATGGAGTCTGACAACGGGGAAAGGACCTACACAAAGGGAGACACCTGGTTATTGAGGCCTGCATGAGATCAATACTGATTTATGTGTGGCCTGGCCCAATACTTTTGTCGTATGTAAGCCAAACTCAACAGATTCAATTTTACCTTTATAGACGTGGTGCCCACATCTTGTCCTGACAGAATCCTGCCTGCCTGCAGATGGGCAATATTAGTGTCCTCCACCTTCAGGAAGTACTGCACCAACCTGGTCACATCCACCTGCCAATCAGAGCCCAGGAAGAAGGCCTGTGGCTCCCGAGGGCCTGACTGTTCTGCCACAAAGTGTGTGAGAACTCGGACCAGAGCATGCTGGAACTGCAGCATACAACCCCGACCCTTACGCTCTTCCTCACTGCTCCAGCCTGGTTTGCTGTCAGGGACATACAGATGTTACTGACAACCCACTTATAGTCATGTAACTCCATCTGTTACCTTTTATGGTCTTCATAACAGCTTAGATAAGGCCTCATTTGGAAATGAACCCACATGCACAAATTTATAAAATTCAAATCATGTTCAAAATGCCTTCAGGCAAGTTCAAAACAGTCATGAGCACGCATGAGACACTGATTAGATCAAACTGAATTAATGAGGGGCTGTTTCTACTTCATGTAATCCATTATGCAATAGTATTTAAACTACTCATAACCTTACACAATCTTATTCACAATTTTTCCGCAATTCATAATCTACTTGACCCTGTCTGAAAGTGGATTTAGAATTTAAAAGCATTTTCTGGCTATAATGTTCTAACTCTTACTATTGGATTGTGTTAGTGCTATTTTTTTCAGAGATCTTTACAATCAATGCAATCATTTTTATATTACATAATAACTATTGTCTTTTACATGTCTTGAACATTTCAGATTATTCCCTGTTATTGTACCCCATGTATATTATGGATAATGTGCGTAAAATAGGGAACTGGGAGTGTTGATATATTAAATTAATTAACCATGTTCAATTTTGGGATTCCAGAGTATTCAGAATGCTCTTAAATAAAAAAATTAATTATTCAGGTATACATATATATATATATACACGTTTACATTTTGAGTTTTTTTTTCCTTTGGCATTTTAATTAAGTTGAGTTTGTTTTCTTTCCCCTGTGGCCCTTTTGGAAGTTTAATGAGGCCCCCTGTTTGAGAACAACTGTTCTAAGCATTTCCACAAAAAAAGTAAAAAGAAAGCAACAGTAAGTAAATAAAAAAAGTGCAAAAAAAAAAAAAATTTTCAGGCAGACAGGATACTTAAATGCATTGTAAGCTGATTAAATTTATACAGAAATATTCCTTTATTTGTTATTCAGGACAAATGCTAATCACAATATAGGCGTTAACTAGAAATTATGCATTTGAATGCGGTCATTGTGTGTTTGTACCTTTTGGTGGACATGATGGGGATCCTCCAGCTCTTGATCTGACTCAGCTCTGTATCAGACACCTCTATATCCAGCGGCAGACGAGGAAACCACACCTGCATCTCCAGCTGAGCACTCAGGTAACTGTAGGTAAAGTTCACCAGCATCCGCAGTCGCCCTTGGGTTTCTTTTCCATTCACATAGACAAAGTTGCATCTGTCGGACACCTGAGGGCATACAAAAATGTTGTTTTATGTTATTTATAACTCTGAACAAACAGGCTGTTCACACTAGTTTTCATGTTCTGCTGGATTGGAACGGACTTGTGTAAGAGGATTTGTTGGTGCTTAGTCCCAGTAAAAACTTGACTTTTGAATCCAAGTATAATTTAGGTTCAGATCAGCATTTACAGTTTTTTCAACTGCTTGAGATTGCTTTAGTTATTTCCTTTATTAATGAACTCAACTTGAGAGTTTAGAAATTTACAGCAAAATGAAGTAGTGGTTGATCCTTATGCTGCATTTTTTATGTAACCTTTAGACGTTTACTGTCACAGAGTCTCAAATTCACTTAACAGTTCAGCATGGGCTTACCAAATGCATGCCGCCACATGATTAAATCAATTGTATAATTTACGATGCAATTAAATTTTAACAAGATTGAGGATGGCACACGGGTGACTTAGACCAACATGGTGTGGAAAAGCAAGTTTGCGTAGCGTAAACAGGTTAGAGAATATGTACTGTATTTATAGGTTAATGTGTATATCGTATGTGTCGCTATGGCTTGAGTTGATTGGCAGTTTTACACATGCACAGCTATAAACACAAGGACTATTTACATATACAGGGTTTAATGGATAGCAAATTACATGTTTATGGATGCATAAGATGTCAGAATCCATAATACAGTATTTATGGTTTTTATCCTATTAGTCGACAGACATGGATCTAATGCCGCAGATTTTCACAGAATATGACATTAACATTTCATAATGCATTGACAACACAAGCACCTCTGAGGGTCTATACGTACTATGCGTCCCAAAACGACAGCAGCAAGAACCAGTAGCAGGGAAAGGAAGTAGTTTGCAGAATGTCACATCTACCAAGGTAAAAAATGTATTGTTTTGTCTGGTACAGTAGTTGCATAAGTTGCACAGAGGGATGAATAGATGCAAGGATGGCTAGATGGATTGACAGATTAGAAGAGAACAGGAAACAATTTTTATCAACCTTATGTATTACACCCCCTTCTGGATACATGATTCTGATTGGTCAATTGTGGGCCTTTTGTTAAAAATGTCTTCTCTCGCGAAAATTTTTTCAAAAGTCCAAACTGGTGTTTTCTATCACATAATTGGTGCATTTCCCGAAAGCATAGTTAGCCAACTATGTCCACAAGTTACGTTGTTACCAACATAGTTCAATGATTCAGTGTTTCCCAAAAGCATAGTTCCAAAAAACATTCGCAAACAGCATCGCAAAGTTGTGTACTTGGAACTACATCTTTCAACTTGTAGAACAAGAAGCATAGTCTCTTGTTAGTATGACACGATTTAAATAGACCATGCTCTTGAGCACAATAAGAATCCCAGAGCAGATTTCTCTCACCAGTGAGGTAAAAACTTGGTGTGGATCTGGAGTGTTTTATAATCACTCCACTCCAGATCCCTCCGCTCCACTTGTATAGGCTGTTCTAGACTGGCTTATGGTCTTTGTGCTGCTTGGTAACATGCAGAGCTTTATGTTTCGCTTTTTCTGGAGCTATTTCGAATGGTGGATGATAAATATATTAACTAACCAGTCTTGTCATTAATTAAAGCAATATTAAATGTTGTTCCAAACCATATGCTGTTATTTACATGAAAACTCCCAAAAGCATAACTATGTACTAAAACACAATAGGGATGCACCAATACCGATACTGGTATCGGTATCGGGCCCGATACTGGTCTCCTGTACTTGTACTCGTACTCGTTAAAATGCCCCGATACCAAACGCGATACCACACAGCATGTGATAAGCGCCATGTTCAAACAAAGAAACACTGACAACAGAACATTTACAAATGCAATAAAAATATCGGTATCGGCAAGTACCAAAAATAGTATTGGTATCAATGCTATATCAAGCTCCAAAAGGATAAAAAAAACACCACAAAAATGAAATGAAAATAGCCCATATACAATCTGTGTGACAAAGTCTTCTGAAGCAAAAATAACAGCACACTGGTTTGGAAAAACATGAGTATGAGTATATTATGGCAGAATTTTCATTTTTGGGGAAACTATTCCAAACATGAGTCTCATCATGTTTCTTGCTCATGTATAATCTATTAATCTTAAATTTGGATTTTTTTTTTTTTACTGAAAACATCAAAGTAAATGCATTTCTGTGTAATTCTAAGAAATGAGGCCAGAAAGCGATGTTGTCCTTGAATGAGACAGGACTGAAGTTCTTTTAAGTCTCTGATCTTGGCTGCAGTCACAGTGTGGTGCTGAGCTGTCCTTTCAGATTACCTCCTCAACAAAGAGGATACAGGCCTCCTGAGTGAGGTCACAACATGGCTTAATGACTTTCAGAGGACTGTCCCAAGAACACAGGCTCTCAGAGTTACAGAGGTTGCATACACAAGAAAAGACTCTGAGATGTTCTTCTGAGACCTTTTGCCTCTGTCTGACAATGACATGCATTCACAGACACTCCATCTTTCATCTTCGAGTTTATGACAAATATGAAAAACAAATGTGCCAATTTCTTAGAAATGTAATCTTTGTTTTATTTCATGTGGTTTTGAAAAAAAAAAACTAAAAAAACGTCATGTGATGTGTACAGATTGTAGTAATTACTTTTAAAACATTTTTAATATATACTTTTCAAGGTAAAACCTTTTTGTTGTAATATCATGAATTATTAAATCATAAACATCATGTTTTTACTGAGTCACACAACATGATCTGAACTAATCTTGTCATAAAAAGTCAAATTTTTTTTTTATTTTAAGGTACTTTCTGGCCTTGACACATCGTCATGAAGGTTTGTACAAAAGATTTCTTAAATATTAATTAACAGTGAAGAAATTTTGTTAGAATGGTTTATGAATCTATAAAATAATAATAGTAATAAAATGTATGCAAACTCTTCAATAATGTTTTCTTTTCAATAATCATTTTAATAAGGCTTTTTTTTCTTCCTTGTGATATCAGAATGTATTATTTTTGACTTAATGAAAAAATAAAAGAAAATTAAAAACATTTCCCTTAAAAATAAAAGAAAATTAAAAACATGCTCATTACAGGAGAGGTGCATTCAAGTCATTGTATGAATTGGATTGTTAATGTCTTTTTGAATTAATTAACAGAAAAATTCTGTTAATTTTTGGACAGAAAATTAACATCACGTTATTGACCAATTTTTGTCTCACATGTGCACAGAGAATGAGAGTTTGATATTAGCTTGATATGACTTTGCAGCTGCTGTATCCATGCTGAGATACAAGAGTAAAAACTGTATAATGACTGTACCTTAAGAACATCTTCATCTGTGGAGCTGCAGTCAGCAAATTCAGAGACATCCATTACAGAACCATCCTGTTCCACAGCAATGGTTCGTACTCCCACCGTAACCCTCTTACCAGTCAGCACGGCAGTGTTCAACAGCTCTGTGTCCTTCACAGGGGACAGGGATCAAAGTTACATTTTGGATCTTAATACTGAGCTAAGCTTAAACTTTAGCACTCCTGTGAATGGAGGTCAGAGATTTGACATGTTATGATAACACTATGCAATCTAGTGATGAAGTTAATGTCATAATATCAGTGCACTTTTAACACCATTTCACAGGTAAAAAAAAAATAGTATGTTCAGGGACACAAAGCGGATTTTAGGTTGGAATGGAGTGTGTCAATCTATTTAGATAATCTGGGCCAGAGATGCCAGGGCTGTACAGTGCGACATATATGTCGCACGTGCTACAAAAAAACTGGTCTGTGCGATGAATAAATCACTATTTGGACTGATACAACTTTATGTAATCAAAGTAATTTTAATGAGAACAATTGAAAAGCAAAAACGGATTATTTTACGTGACAAAACCCCATTTCCCAATATTGTCTCCAGCGAATGGGAAGCACCAGCTTAGTGGGATAAACCTCTGAACTTTAAAGATCCTGACAGATGCAAAATGCCAGCTCACATAAATGAAACAGGTTTTCAGGAAACAAAGGTCACTTAATTTAACTTTATGTAATGCATTAAAAATAAGCCTAAGCTATATTAATATTGTTTTGCTTAAAATGGGAAAAGGAATTTGCCATTACCATTAGGCTGATCAAACAGCACTATTTTGTTCATGAATAAAAATAGTTAGATTAATTTCTTATCCAATATAATGCTCTCTGAAATGAGAAAATGCCTTGCCCTGTAAAACCGATCTAAAAGCAACCAGCAAGCTGCAAATCATGGATTTCCCACACCCTTGGCTGTCACTGGGGCACCGGTAACACTTTAGTTTAGGGACTAATTCTCACTATTACCTAGTTGCTTATTAGCATGCATATTACTAGCATATTGGCTGTTTATCAGGGTTGCCAGGTTTTCACAACAAAACCCACCCAATTGCTACTCAAAACTAGCCCCATGGCGTTTCGACGGGGCTCCCCCGGTAAAAATAGTGTTCTGGGGGGGTAAAATACCTGTTTTTTGATGGGGTTCCCCTGGTAAAATTCGCATTCCAGTGGGTAAATATCACATTAATGAGGAAGCATCAACCCGCGTACATGAAAAACAACCCAGTGTTGATCTGGGTGTTATATTATATAGCAACTTGTCTTTTGAAAATCATATTTCCCATGTTACAAAAACAGCATTCTTCCATCTTAGAAACATTGCCAAGCTACGAAATATGTTACCTGTTTCTGATGCAGAAAAGCTAGTTCATGCATTCATGACCTCTAGACTGGACTATTGTAATGCACTGCTAGGTGGTTGTCCTGAATCTTCAATAAACAAGCTACAGGTGGTCCAAAATGCAGCAGCTAGAGTCCTTACCAGGTCAAAAAAATATGATCATATTACCCCAATTTTAAAGTCTCTGCACTTACATTTCTGCCATATGTACATTGACTGACAGTCACCACTGATAAGCTACCACTAAATATTGTAGAAACTTAATTTGCTGTAAAGTTGCTTTGCAATGATTTGTATCGTGAAAAGCGCTGTACAAATAAACTTGAATTGAATTGTTGAAGTGTTGTTTAACAGTGTTAAAGTAGCCCAATTCCACGGGAAAACTATAGACTTGGCAACACTGCTGTTTATTAGTATTTAAAAAGCACATACTAATGCTTTATTCTGCATGACCATATTTTAGATCCCTTAATCCTACTCCATAACTACAGTAAACTTAATAACTACCTTACTAACTATTAATAAGCAGCAGATTAGGGGTTTACTGAAGAAATAGTCGTAGTTAATAGTTAGTAAATAGTGAGAATTGGTCCCCAAACTAAAGTGTGACCAACATTTCTTATACTTAAGTTACATTTTTTGTATATCTCTTATAAGTATAAAAAGTAGAAAGAAAGTATACTCTCCTAAAAAAGTACTGGCAAACATTTTCTGTCCTGTGCTGCTTTCAGATTTCTGGGACAGTGTCCAGCTGTATATTAGAGCTGCTACAGAAAATCTGATTGATTATGCCTAAATCTGCTCATGTTTGGACACAATCCAAAAGTCAACACGATCGGTCTTGCAGATGAAGCTTATCGCATTTACAAGTTGTGTGTCAGTGCCGAGCCCTTGGTACCCTGCTGGATCAATTCTGTCTTTCAAAATGCCAGTGAATAAGTAATGAAGATGCTTTACAGTCTCAGATAGAAACTTCAGACAGAGACGTTTTATTTATTCGTATATTTTTGTTACTATCTTTAATGAATAACCTTAACCTACCACAACTAGAGGAGCCAGACCTACAAAGTCTCTCTGAGTGGTGTAGATCCTCATGGTGCCTTCAGACGCCCCCATCATTTTGATTTCATCAGGAAGCGTCAACTCCCACTTAATCACCTGAATCTCTGATTGATTGCTGACATCCTCCACTTCAAAATCCATCTGAAGAACTGCTTGGAGTTTACTTAATCTGAAACAGAATGTGCCATTAAACACTTCAAGCTATATACTGTAAACCCTTCTGTGATCAAACTGTCAAACTGCTGCATTTGCAAGTTGCTCTGTTTAATTCTACATAATAATTGTACATTGATCATATACCGTTGTTGCCATTTACACAATTTTACTTGCATAATGTGACATATTTCCTAGGGAAAATAAGTAGGGCAGAATGTGGTTTTGGTCATCGGGAACTGATTATATGGTAAAAAGTAAATGGGGTCAATTTTGATTTCATGTTGACTTTAAAAGATACATAGCTTTTGGTATCAACCTTTCAGCAATCAGCAAAGCATATCATTTTAACCTCTTGGTAGTGCAATCCTGTCAATGTGCAGCATAATGCTTTCGATAGAACATGGGATCACCCATAATCTGATGCATCTGTCTCAAATTTTAGCTTTAAAATGCACAGCTTTCAAGCTCTGGGGATGAACCAAAGAGTTCCGATGGCTATTTTGTGTCGAAGGCATACTTGTATATAAATGCGTGCATGGATATGTTTGTACAGCCAAAAAGACAATTATTTAAAAAAAACTGGGATTAACATAGAAATGACTTTTGAAAAAGTCCTTGATAAAATAAGCTAGTGATTTACATTACTCCACAAACTATTGTAAAAATGTCTTAAAGGGTTAGTTCACCCAAAAATGAAAATTAGCTCATAAACTACTCACCCTCAAGTCATCCTAGGTGTATATGACTTTCTTCTTTTGGACGAATCCAGTCGGAGTTATATTAAAAATTGTCTTTGATCTTTCAAGCTGTTTAATGCCACTCAGCGGGTGTTGCATGCATCAGTCCAAAAACACTTAATTAAAATGCGCCCATCCATAAAAAAAAAAGATGAACTACTTGCGTACATATGCACAATTTTACCATTGTGTTTTTGAGCAAGGATCCACTTCAGGTTACTTCAAGGGACTTCCTCTGCAGTAAGATGCACTGTAAGTCACCTTGAATTTAAGCAGCTGCCAAATGAATTAATGTAAATACATATGCATAGCACATTTGCATAATTATCAAGCATTATACTATGAGACTGCTGAAGAATTATTCCTGGTTCTATTGGTTTCAGGCAGGTTTTGGGACTTGTTGAGTTAGTTAGACGTTCGGCTTGAGGAAGTTTAGCCCGAATGGTTCTTGGGGCCAACGGTTATAGAATCCCAACCCTGTGCCAATGGCCCGCAGTAGTTCGTGTAAATAATTTAGCACCTGGTCTAATCTTACCAAGACCTTGGTGTTCATGCCCTTTAGAATTTATCAATGAATGCCTCATGTCTCCATAGACACACACACACACTCATAATATAATGTAGAGGAAGTAACAGGTGACATCTGTAGAGGTGGAAAATTGTTTTGGGGGAATTTACCAGCGAACTTGCATTACCACATGCAAACAGGCAGCGATCGTTAGTGCAGAAGTGGTGAGTTTGTGTGTGTGTATATGTGCCCTTTGGGGGTTTCGAGGGGGTGTGTTTGTGTGAATGGTGTTTTGAACATCTGTTGCGGCTCAGGTGTCAGATAAACTGTCACCCGTTTCAGCACAGAGGGACAGCGGAGTAGCTTTAAATGTCTTTTCCATACTTACACATGTGCTAAATGCACCCTCCCATCGCACTGGCATAGAAACAGGTGCATGGGAGTGTTTCTTAAAGGAATAGTTCAGCCAAAAATGAATTTTGTGTTCCACAAAAGACAGGAAGAGATTAATTTTTATTATTGGGTAAATTGTTCCTTTAACTACCTAAATGAACTTCCTGTTAGTTATTAGCTGCATCATTAGATGAAAGAAAAAGGAAGAGATCAGGGGATGGAAATAACAAAACGGATGTGTAAGAGAAGCAGAGGCGGCGTGTCCTGAAGTACACAGACTCTGATCCCTAGAGAGCAAATCTGAGCACGCTAACAGGGTAAATACAGGAAGGAAACAGGCTTTCTAATGGGCAGCCCTTACACATGTTTACGTTGCTCTTAGGCATTCAGAGATCAAGTGTTCAAAGATCATGAGTCTGTGGAATAAACACACATGCAAATTCAAAGACACATTGAATCCTCAGATGCTCCTCCAGTTGTCTTCAGTTTCTCATCTAGTTCTTCCTGGGAGGTTCTTATGTTTTGTAATTCAATTTTAGTGAAGTTACTGGACAATTATAGTACTATTCAGAAAGATATTTTTTGAGAAGAAATTAATACTTTTTAAAGGGTTAGTTCACCCAAAAATGAAAATTAGTCCATAAATTACTCACCCTCAAGTCATCCTAGGTGTATATGACTTTCTTCTTTTGGACGAATCCAGTCGGAGTTATATTAAAAATTGTCTTTGATCTTTCAAGCTGTTTAATGCCACTCAGCGGGTGTTGCATGCATCAGTCCAAAAGAAGTTAAATAAAAAGCGCCCATCCATTAAAAAGTGAATCACATGGCTCCGGGGGTGAACAAAGGCCACCTATAGCGAATTGATGCGTTTTTGTAAGAAAAATATTCATATTCAAAACGTAATTGTGACGAGTGGGGGCGGGGCCGAGAGCCGTGGGAACGGAGCGAGGCCGGTGGAGTAATTGATAATGTAACAACGTTTGTAGTCACGGGAAGAAGGAGGCGGGGAACGGGGAACATTTAAAGAAAACTTTAATAAAAT
>NW_015655380.1:55700-67231 GCF_001515625.1 Sinocyclocheilus rhinocerous
GGGTTAGGGGTGTGCCCGAAGCGTGAAACAAATAACGCGTTCTACGGAGCCACTAAAAGGTTAGCTGCTTGCTAGCGGTAGCCTGTTGCATTACAGTACATGACAGTTCACTTACCACATACACAGAATGATTTGCAGATCCTGAGCACCAATGACAAACATCTAATCTTTCTAAGTCAAATGTGTGGTAAGTACTGCCGCTCCATAGTATAGAATCCTTGTGATCGCGAATCTCAAAAGTGAAAGTGAAAGTAAAATGAGAACGCGCAATCGAAAGCGGTTTCAATAGCGGCTCCCTGATGCCCGCAATTTATATACAGTCGCCTATACTTACCCAACGATATAATTGCGAGAAAAAGTATTGAAATATTTTTTTTATCCTCCCATCTCATAGGCTATTTATTCCCTTTAGGGTATCTGTAGTACACTTCATTTCCTTTCCGAACACGAAACTGGGATGCGGCGGATTGCGGGAGAGTGGGGGGTGAAGGAATCACAATGTCAGCTTAACATCGTGATGGCTGTCAGCCATCGGCGATGGACGATAGCATCGTCTATCAGCCCAACCTTACTTGAGGGTGAGTAATTTATGGGCTAATTTTCATTTTTGGGTGAACTAACCCTTTAATGTAATACAAACAGAATGATCCATTACTATTCTTATGACTGATTAAATATGAAATGTTTAAATCACAGGATATTGTAATATATATCCTACATTACTGCTTGAATATGGATGTCTACCATAGCGTGTTTTTGTTACGCATCAAGTACTTATCAAAAATAAAAAAGATTACTGACGGATACACCTCTTTGCCTCAGCAGCTATATTTGAGAATGATTTAGGTTATCCTTTATTCAGAAATAAATTTAACCTCTGTTAAACTCTTAAAGTGCTAACTGAGAGGGAAAAAATCCCAGATATTGTGTTAACATTTGGTGACTGCTGCAGGGGGTTTGAGCATGTTATGGATTAGTTCTAAGTGATGATTTGTTATAAGATGTGAATTAGACACCACAAATTTCATTTCTAAAATATTTAGTTCAACAAACAATCCTAATCCTTGTCACTGAGGGAGGAAAATCCAAAATGAGAACAATGTGACATTCTCTCAAAAAGACGTAAATACTTAACACTGACCGAGATCAATAACACTCCACTTACTTAGAAAAAATTCTCTAAACCTTCTTAAAACAAGTTAAAGTTATTTAAGAAGCAATTGTAAAGAACATTTTTAGTTTTATGCCTAAAACAAGAAATAATTGCCAAGCTTGATACCAGCTGGTTAAATGTTATTGCAAATATAGCATAGAAAAATGTAGTTAATAGAGGGTATGCACGTGACGTCACCGTCGGCCGGAGTGACTGCAGTTCCGCCCACTGAGTGGCAAAAAGACTGAGTGGAAGCATTGGTTTTCAGCATGAATGCTGTGAAAAAACACACAAAACACATCTAAAACAGGAAATAGCTTTACGATTGACTGCAGATTAATCGCTGCAATTCACAGAAACAAATGGACTCCAGGCACAGAAACACGGATGTGCAGTTATCATTTTATGTCAATATGTTGAATTTTGCTGTAAAATCATACCCTATATATTGTATTGTTATATATTGTACTGACAACTCATAAATTAAATATTTACCATCTTATATTCTGCATAACTGGATGTTTTTAAACAAACACTGACAAAAACGATATAAGTTTTTGGGCTGGACGATATGACGATATATATATATATATATAACATTGATATAAGTGATCACCCGCATTTAGACCAACCAATTTTGTATTAAATAAAGCGTTCACAGGCAAATTTGCTTTATGCATTTCCCCGGTGTCGCAATCAGCCACATATAAATGTCAGGAAACACAATTCCTGGCTTCATGTCAATATCCATGGACCACTGGATATTTGGTAAGTTGTAAGGAACACTATATAGAGTCCAACGACCTTTAGTTTAAACTGATAATTGTTTGTTTTACTCGCGTTTGCGCAGTTTCCCCTATTAAATCAATTCATGCAGCAGGCTTTTTTGCCACTCAGTCTGGCTGAGGGGGCGTGTTCCAGCCAGAGGCGGACAGTAACTAAGTACATTTACTTGAGTATTGCACCTCTGGTTCCAGCAGGAAAGTGACGTCAATGCATACCCCCTATTCTGAGAAAAGGTAGTTTCTTACCTTAAAAGGACAGTTCACCCAAACATAAAAATTGCATCATTTTCTCACACTAACATTTTTCCAAACGTGCTTGACTTTCTTTCTTTCTTTTCAAACATTTCAGTGTTTGTTTGTTTTTTTGTCAATACAGTGGACGACTGTTTAGTTACCAACATTATTTAAAATATCTTCTTTTATGTTCTGCAAAAGAAAATAATACAGGTTTGACATGAGGGTGAGAAAAATGTTTTTAGCGGAACTATCCCTTTAACAGTTGTGTAGTAGCACCCGTACTGAGCTGTTTGAGGACACTTTGAATCCTTTCCTTACCAGTTGTTAAAAAACTGTAAAGTTAAATTAAATTAACCTTCCTTCTAGTCCATAACGGACCCTTTCATAGGTGACATAGAGAGTTGATTCAGCTCTTAGATGCATGTTTCTTATTTTTAATTTCCAGTGAAATCAAAAAATGAAATGCAACCAAATACATGACAAACATATGCCATTTAAATTTCAGTCAAACAAGCTTTTTACTCATGATTTAGTGACTTGCTCTCAAGGCAAGAAATGTCACATCATCTCATGTTCATATCAAAGGCTGAAATCCTAGAATTGTTTCTGACCACAACCATAAATAGTGAGGAGAATTCAGGTTAGGCTTTCACTAATAGGATTCACACACACACACACACACACACAGGTTTGTTTTTGTGAAAAGTGGGGACATCCCATAGGCGTAATGGTTTTTCTACTGTACAGACCGTATATTTTATTGCCCTACACCAACCCTAACCCTAAACCTACCCCTTACAGGAAACTTTGTGTGTGCTATGATTTTCAATACACTCCATTCTGTGTGATTAATATGCGTTTTGAAAAGTGGGGACATGGGGTAATGTCCTGAAAAGTCACCTTCTCCTTGTAATACCTATGTCATACCCTTGTCATTATACAAATTTATGTCCTCATTTGTCACAAAAACGCGTGCACACACACACACACACTGCTGTACAACCCTGACCTTTGTGCTCCCATCTAATGCATGCATAATAAATCATGCATATACAGTATGCAGTGCTCAATGGCAAACATATATGTGCAGTTGTGCACATATGTAGTGAGGTCAGTTAGCCAATCTTTGGTGGTTTTGTGGATAATTCACTTTAAAGTGAAAGAATTAATCCAAAGAAAACGCTTTTATTAAACAGATAAGGACTAATCAACAAGTTACTGGAATAATTACAGGAATACACTTTGACCAATCTGCTTTAGAATGTAAAATCACTGTTTCCATGGACAATATTTCCTGCCTGGCAATGTTTAATCAGAGTCGCCAATGAGAGTTGGTTAATCACTACCTAATCATCTGATTAAAAGTAATTAATTAAATTTTCCTTAACAGACACACTCACCTTTTCACATTTGTAGTTGACTTTCTCTGACAGATTACTCCAACACTCCCGTCTGGGCCTGTGTCTAGGGTGATGTCCCATAGTAGTGTGTTGCTAGGTGTGGCTGTACGGAAGCACACACCCTTTTTTACCATGGCTCTATTAAGAGTAAAAAATAAAAATGGAAGGAATATCTTGATTAGATTTGGCCTAGTATCACTTTTAACAAATTTGTGAATTATGAATAGATTTCAGAGTGTTTAATAGTAAAACAAACAAGTTTGTTACTGGTTAAACTAATAACACAACAGGTTTCACACTCTATCATGTACAGTATTGTTATGACAAAGAATTTGAGTTGGAAAATCCAAATAATATACTGGGTATACTGTGATAATGTGGTGTACCCCAAGGCTTGATTCTGGGCCCTTTGTTATTTAACCTTTATAGGTTTACACTGGTGTAATTAATCAGTGTAACATCTCCTTCAGTGAAAGTATGTAACATACTTTTATTAGTTCTTGCATTTTCTGGAAATCAAATCCTTGTCTTGGCATAGCTAGCAACATGCTCTGCTGTTTGAGCTACAGGGACACCTATCAGAAAGTTTGTATTGTAAAATCATCTCAGAAAAGGTGGGTCTTTACATTTATCCCCTTTAAAGCACCACAGAAACAGGTAATATCTTACACATTTAGATGGATGCCATATTGTTCTTTTGAAACTGTAATTGTGCACATTCCTAGTATTTTTTTAATTGTGTTTCATTTATTACTGGTTCCATCCTCATTGGAGAGCAATGCTTGTGTTTCTATACATAGCAGATTTGCATGTGTGGGTGGATGTGTATGGCAGGGGGAGATGAGGCCAAGGGTGGTCTGTTCAAGGAGTGTAAAGCTGAGGCTGACAGTGTGGTTTCCAATACAGGGGCAAAGAAAAGGATGTTTGTCTCTGTTCCCTTACAGAGGACAGGAAATCAATGACATCTACATCAGGCCCAGTTAGCCAAGCCTGGACGGTCATGACAACACCCCCATGTGTGTGTGTGTGTTTTGTGTAAGACCATCTGTACTCTGTTCTTGTAAGATGTAATCACTGTCTCGAGTGAAGGGCTCATGGGAGCACTAATCTTGGCTTTGATAGAGAAGATTCTGGGACCATTCAGATGTAAGACCAGATTTGACCCTCCCTATCTTGAATGAAAATTTTTAATCTCTCACAATATCTCTTTTTCTTATGTCATCTTTTCTTTGCAAGTTTCTGACTGTGCATTTTCACTCCTAGTACCAGATGCATCAAGTGAAGTAAGAAGGTTTCAAATGCAACATATTTCATAATGTTTTAATACTATAACTTTTGATTAGAATAGTGTCATTATAAACTAACATCTAATTCCCATTTTGAAACACTACATGCTTGCATTATATTTTTGTGCTTGTGCAATAAAATATCTGTGTAAACAGTAAAGTGACAGTAAAGACAATTATAATGTTACAAAAATATATATTTCAAATAAATGCTGTTCTTGTGAACTTTCTGTTTGTAACGAATCAGTCCACTGAAGGCAAGTGTACTGAGAACCCAAGTGCAGTTTTATTTACAGGTGATCCAAACTCCAAACATAATCTAGAAGGGTGGCCATTTTGCAATGAAGCTCTTCCATGGCGGCCATATTGTAAAGAATCTCCTGAGTGACCGGCATGATGTGAGCAGGCTCTGGCTTGGCAGACGTGACGTAAAGGTGACTTGACTTGACTTGACTGTTCATCAAAGAATTCTGAAAAAATGTTTCTAACATTTTTAACATTGATAATAAGAATTATTATTAATAATATATATATATATAATTAATAATAATAATGTTAATAATGCAGTAAATCAGCATATTAGAATGATTTCTGAAGGATCATGTGACCCTGAAGACTGGTAATGGTAATGGCTGCAGTTGCCATTATAGGATTACATTACATTTTGAAATATTAATAGAAAACAGTTATTTTAAATTGTAATAATATTTCACAATATTTCTATTTTTACTTTATTTTTAAACAAATAAATGCAGCCTCTGTGAGCGGCTACAACTGTTGCCCCTAAAAAATTGATGCAAGATGCCCCTTCACAATATGTTAAGTCCACACTTATCTCTCTCTGACAATCCCCGGAAATATCTTTTCAAGACCAACATTTAACACACCAAACCAAATCAATCCATTTGACCTATGGAGATCAAACATCTTGTGAAACATCCATCCCAAATCATCTTCTGTCAATGTTGAGAATCTCACAGTTTTTTAGTAGAGGGTTTATCAGAGCAAGCTCGACATCTGCTATCACGAGTCCATTTGCGAGTCCTTTTTCAATTATCCATTAAACATCCCTGACATTTCACATAATGAATGTAGGCTTTGAAATGTCATGCACATACTCACACACGTACAGAAAATGTCAGAGAACCATATTGAGAATATTAAATGACCAAGTAGTGGAGAAAACACACAGATCCAGAATTAAAACTCACCAAGTGCCAAATGTAAGGAACAATGGGATAAACAAAATGCCATTGGCTTATTCTGAGGAAATGCCATTTGTTTTCCATTTATATTCGCATTTCTGAGAAAATGCAAAATAATCTGTTAAACTATTTTATTCTTACCTGCCCCCAGTGAAAATAATGGTTTGATCTTTCTGGCATCATGTTTGAGTGGAAATGATATGATCTGGCAACATACTCAAAGCGGGAATGATAGTTTGAATCAAAGATTCAAAATGTCAATTAAGAAAAGATCAGGGCCTGTATGTATAAAACTTCTCAGAAATGCTTTTAAGAATAATCTTAAGTGTCAAAAAGTTATTTGTAAAAAGTAGGACTTAAAAATTCTTAGTAAAAAGTAGGACTTGTCTAAGAGTAGGATACTTGTATAAAGAAGCTAAAAGCAACTTTCAGTAAAGTCTAAGACTGATTCTTAAGTGTTGACTGAGGTGACACTTAAGTCTTGTGAACTAAGGACTACAATGATGTCAACCCAAAATGGCCCAAAAAATAGTGAGCCTGCTCATGTGAAGTCACAGCAGCGCAGCACAACACCAATCATTTAATGTAACTATAATAAAAATTATTTAATTAAGACACTTAAATATTTTAATATGTGCAAAATTATCACAAATTATTACTGATGCTTTGAAATTGTTTTCTATTGGTATGTCTCCTCGTTTACAGTTGGAGCAATGATGTGAACATGAGTTCCATCAATGGCTCCAACAACTCCAAGAAAGCCCACAATCTTCATAAAAGTGGCTTGTTTTTGCAGCATCGTTTAACCGTCAGTTGGAAAGTCAATGAACTGCCTTATAGTAATGGCCAAAAGTGATGTCTGGCCTAGGAAATTTGACATCTTTACCCTTAATTTAAAAAAAATGTTAAAGGTTTTGTAAGCATATTGCATAGTTCCTTAGAGTCAATTGATTTATTTGTGATAATAATGCAATGAAACATGCCAAATTGTGCGGTCATAATCTTTGGCCATGGCAGAAATTATGAACACATGCAAAAACAAGAGGACCAACCAAAATAGTAATTAAAGGGGTCATATGATGCGATTTCAAGTTTTCCTTTCTCTGTTGACAATTTAGTAATTTTGTCACTAGATTTAGTGACTTCCTCACCCTTTTTGAGACTTTTTTTCAAAAGCCTAGCAACAAATCAATTTCTTGGACAAACCTTATCTACATTCCAAAACTCTCTCACTGATCTATATTTATATTTATATAGATCAGCGAACGTGCCATTATGAAGTAGTCTAGAAACATATAGCAACTTTCATTTGAAAGCAGTTGGCAACAGTGGTCAGTGTTTTTTCCCTCGTATTTTGATGGCTTAAGTGAAATGTGGGGTCATAAAAAAAGTCAACAGTGCATGCATTTTTCCAATTTTCCAGCCAAAAAATTTAATTACTACTTTCATTTCTGCAGTTAGAGCATTGATTTGTAGAGTGGAAGAAGTTATTAAATGTCTTACTTGGTCAGTTACAAAAAGAATTGACTTGACGAAGTTTGTATCGTTTTATCAACGTCATATCATCATGTAACTCTAATACATAATTTCTTCATTGGATAGTGTTTCTCCTCCTCTTTGCTGCCATCTTGTTACTCCTAACTAGGTTAGGATACCTCTCCAGCTCTCTTAAATAATTTAGCTGAGACCTGCTCTTAACACTTAGGAACCTTTATGAATCACTATTATTCTTAAGTCTAGGAATCAGAGTAAAATTACGCCATTCTTAGAATTTTGACACACTTAAGACTAAAATTTTACTCTGAGCAGCTTTATACATACGGCCCCAAGTTTCATGACTGTAAAAAATATTTATGCCTGGAAATTTTTCTTAAATTATCATGCACATGGTCCGAAGTCGTCAATTCCCAGGGATCCACGTTTGATACTTTTTAATTCAACCCGATTCTTTTTTGTGTGTGTGTGTGTGTGTGTTTTCTGTTAACAAACCCTTCCTGAATACTCCAAAAGCCTTACCATATCATTTAGCAAGACAGTCAGAAGAGAAACCCAAATGAGACATTTCTAATTATTCTCACAGCATTTGAATTATGAAAAGACTAGTCTAAATTATGAAAATTCACTCATTTAATCAAAACAATCACTAAGCAGCAGTTTATCTTTCCTGCCTCACAACCTCCTAATTTATGACCAGCTGTAATGCAACTGTGACACGTGTCACTTCCTGCATGATAAAATATGAGCATGACTACAGATGAAATTTATCATGGTGATTCCTAATGGGCCTCCTGACAGATTTATATGTGACGAAATTCAGATGTGAAGGAGTAGCTATTTTTTACAAGGCTTGATTGGGTGAAGCGTTCACAATGATTGATTCCTGTGTGATTTAAAAAACAAAATACGGAGCTGAGAAGGCCAGCTACTGATTTCAGTAACATATCAAATATATAATTAATGGAAATAATAAATTGATGGCTGTACGCATCACTTTACACACCAATTATTTACTAATCTAATATAAGCATGTCCTTGTGAAGAAGTACACTTTAGTTTAGTCTTTATTACGGAAATAATATACTTTAAAATAATATACTCCAGTGTGTTTTCACACTAAAAAAATGACACTTAATTGCATGTTAAGTCCAATTAAATAAAAATGTATTATATTAGTTAAACTTTAGGGTGCTATTTTGACCCACTTGTGTAGGACTCAACAACAACTTTATATGTAATTTCATAATTTACTTAACTTCTATTGTAGAAATATGGTTAAAATGTACTGCCTAATATACTGACAAGCATTTATGGAAAACTAAAATACACTTTAATGTAATTTCTATTGAAAACACATTATCACAGCATGATATAGCAAACCTCACCAAAACTCACATCTGTTAATATGTCAATGCTTCAAGGGCAAATTTGGTAATAGCGCCAGTTAATGAAAAGTATCTACTGACCATCTGGAGCCGTTTTCAAAACTGATTCATAGATAACAGGCAGAAATGTAATCATGTTTGTGTGCATTTTAAATGTTTTGGGATTACAGAAAAAATACAGAAGAGAAGAGAAGAGAATAGAAGACACGTCTCGTGGGACACTTGTCCTCAGTGGGTTTGCAGTGACTGATGTAAACTGTATAGAGGAGAGCTGGCAGTGAACAGACTGAGATTTAAGGTGACAGTGATTAAGTGACAAGAACAACAGGGCTTGAAGAAAGAGAGAGATGGTACATCAGCAAAAAAAAGGCTCAAACACACTCAGGAGTAGATGAAGAAATGTGCTTCAGAGAGGACTGAACTTCACCAGGGAAGCCAGATACAACAGAGATGGATGTTAAGAATGAAGGGGATTAGGGGAAGGAGTAGGCAAGGACAACAAAATAATAACAGACACAACCTGACATGTGAATATGAAATGGTCCACACTACAAAAGTGCACATGTATGATCATAAATCACAAGTACAGCAGCTTTACAAGTAGACCATATAGCTTTAGAAAAACACAATTCTGAAAGTCTACAACTGGCATCTTAAATCTCCTCAGTCTTCTTAAGCATCTTAATTATATTTTCTGAGATTTTCCACATTTCTCAGTGCTGAAATCCACTGCATCACAAACTCTTACACATCTCAAATGTAATTCTTTAAAGAGAAGGAGTTGATGTTTAGCCATTAATGAGTGACAATCATTTTACTGAATTTCACATTTTTGAATTTCTGAATTAAAATGAAAACTTTAAAATAGGGACATAAAGTCAGAATATCATGATGTTACAATCCTGCTTAGATAATAATAAAGCACATTTTTAAAAAGGCTAAAAGTCTTACAAATTTCCTAATACTTGAAAAACAAAACTTAAGTCAGGGTAATCAGATCAACAAGTTTCAGTTTCAACAAAATACCAGATAATTTTACTAGATGGCAAGGTTAGTTCAGGTTGTCAAAATGAGCAACCTCACTTACATTCTGTCGTTCATGGTGACAGAAGCACGTTAATAGTACAACATCAACCACCTTAATCTAATTAATTTTACTTCCACACCCAAAGAACATTAAAAAAATGAGACACAAACTTCAGTTCTACAAAGGTAGACTTAATTACACATACTGTCCTAAACCTGTTTTGCACGCTTTTACAGATTAGCCAAGTTATAACCCAGCTGCAAAGCATAATGGGTAATGGGTGGCAATACTTTTTTTTTATGCTTATACCACTTCAAATTTCAGTGTTTATTTATCTTTAATGTACTTACATCTTTTATTGAAAATAGTATAAGAATACTATAAACATAGGTTGTGGTTAAACCCATTTCTGGCTCCTAAATGATGCTCACCTTCTCTAACTGAGCAGAGGCTCTCTATTTAGACATGCTTTTTAAAGCACAGCATGACAATGAATGTGCAGCCAAAGCATTCAGAAAGCGAGAGAAGCAAAGAAAATGTGTTTGTGGCACAGCAAGGCTTTTGCATATAATCTGAGGGAATAAACGTGCATGTCTTTTTCAGCCATATAGCTAGATGCTCAAATCTGCACAATGAGCTTTACAGACTATGTTCCTAGACTTGATGACCCCAGAGTTCTGCAGTCAGAATAACAGCTCAGAATATCATTGAATGTTATTATCATGACATGTATTTCTCCACTCCACACTGATAATCTGCACTGCTTCCAGAAAGGATGATAACATTACTGGTATTTTCAGGAAAAATGCATAATCCATTAAAAATCTTGTTTCCAGTTCATTGGTATGTTTCTCATAAAGCATTAAAGCAGTGGTGAGGCATTCCCAAGTTCCTAACAGTAGAGCACAGCGCCAGCAACAGCAAGGTTGTGGGTTTGATTCCCAGGAAATGCATGAACTAGTGTTGTCACGGTACCAAAATTTCAGTATTCGGTACCAATACCAGTGAAAATACACGGTTCTCTGTACCAATTTCGGTACCAAAGCAAAACACAAAAACATGCTAATTAAAAAATTTGACTATACTTTCATTTAATCCAAGCGATGTTGGAGTGGGAGAGATAGGAGTTAGAGGTCTGCATTCCCGCAGCTCTCCCGACCAGATTTTTTGCGCCGCGGGATTAAATTCCCGAATAAAACGCGGTAGCGGTCGGTAACTCTGGTGTAATTTGAACGGGAGCTGGCGGTCTAACAATATCCAGTTCCCGACGTCCATTTAGAACAGCATATCTGCACTTTATTCTTATTGACCACTGGTACAGCCTTCACTCGGACTGTTATGCACGCGCTGCACGCATGCTTTCAGCGTCACGCCTTTTATTTGCGTGGTCTGTGAGCAGCATGTGCATAATGCTCAGAGCAGGCTGTAGCGTACCTGTGGTAAATATATGGCCCTCAGACAGAACAGGCAGGTTGTCGATGAGTGACAGAGCAGCATAAGGATGGAGCAAAGCAATGCGTTCAACTCGGTTTTGTTTATATTTTGCTTAGCCTATA
>NW_015655380.1:71182-73961 GCF_001515625.1 Sinocyclocheilus rhinocerous
TTAACCATTTGTACATTCTCTAACACGCATATTTTAGATTCACAATTCATTTAAATGAATTGCCGCGGGATTAAATTCCCGAATAAAACGCAGTAGCGGTCGGTAACTCTGGTGTAATTTGAACGGGAGCTGGCGGTCTAACAATATCCAGTTCCCAACGGCCATTTAGAACAGCATATCTGCACTTTATTCTTATTGACCACCGGTACAGCCTTCACTCGGACTGTTATGCACGCGCTGCACGCATGCTTTCAGCGTCACGCCTTTTATTTGCGGGGTCTGTGCGCAGCATGTGTATAACGATGCTCAGAGCCGGCTGTACCTGTGGTAAATATACGGCCCTCAGACAGAACAGACATGGTTGTCAATGAGTGACAGAGCAGCATAAGGATGGAGCAAAGCAATGCATTCAACTCGGTTTTGTTTATATTTTGCTTAGCCTATCATTTTAAATGACAGATGTCGTATTTATTTATTTTTCTCTGCGACACTTTCCCTACTAAAAAAATAGCTAATAAGTTATTTTTGTACAACCTACATTATTTTTTTTCTCTCTGCGACACTTTTTTGCTATTGTGTTGTAAATGTTAAACGAATTGTATCCTGACAAGACGAATAAAAATAAGAAATAGCCTACAATTTTTGTAGCCTACAACTCGGTACCACCGGTACTTAAAAAATCCTGGTACCGTAACGGTTTCATTTTTTTAGTACCGACTTGGTACCGAAGTACCGGGTCTTTTGACAACACTAGCATGAACTGCTAAAATGTAAACCTTGAAATATAAGTTGCTTTGCCAATGCATACATATGTTTTTTTTTTTTCTGTTTACCATTAAAATACTGAGAAGAAGTGAACTAATAGGGGAAAAACTTTCTGAGAAAAATCTCTGCTTGAGACTTACCTGAGGGAGAAAGTATCCAGGTTGGCTGAGCTCCTCACATACACATAAAAGGAGGCAATATCAGTCTTCTTAAGTGGTTTTGAGGAGGTCTGGATGACCACAGCCTCTCTCAGTCTGAGCACAGACACTGGCATGGCCCCCTGTTTGACCTGCAGGAGCCGAACACTCCCGATCCTCCGTATGGGGGTCACAGGTATGTACTCAGCTTGAGGCTGGCCAGCATTTTCATCACCCATATCCCACCTCTTGCCCTCCTCCCCACTGGCTGTGCATGGGCCGTAGGCGCTGGGTCGGGCCTGATAATACAGCTCCACAGGATTTCCCTGCGTTGGCCCTTGTCTTTCCCGACTGGAACTGCCTTCAACTGGGCTGAACCAACCTTCAGGAGGATCAACCTCTGCCATGCAGGTCCCATGCTCATTTCCAATGACACAGGAGCCCCGAACCTCTTGAGTCTGCCAGAAGGCATACACAGTCACACAAGGCAGTTCATCTTTCATTTCTTTGTCCTTCTCTCCTCTGTCCCAGTCTCTTCCAGCCACGTAAAACAGGACTCGCACTTTGGGAGAAGATGAATAGACCCATCTGGTCAGGACAAAGGATTGGACTTTCCAACTGAGGGTGAAAACTGGTGGTGACGGCTGGAATAACTGCTCTGACTGCACTAAGTCCAGGGGGATCTCCCGTTTGGTAGAGAGTGGGCCATAGCTGGCGTTGATAACTGGGAGACGTCCTGCTCGGAGCACGACAAACGGCTGCGTGTGGCTCTGCATGCTGGAATTTCGCATGATGTCCTGTCCAGCCTCTTTTAAGAGAAAGTAGTCAGCATCCCATACCTGGTAAGTTACAGGAAGGAACAACGGATATGGGGTGGAGGATTTGGTGGCATCAGAGATCTCCTGACTGTCCAGCTCTGCAGGAGAACAAAGACACAAATGAAAAAATAGAGAAATTAGGTGTAATGTTGTCTTCATTAGTTGTAATGTCAATGGGTCTGTATAGTGCTGTGCACCACCAAAATATCTCTTTGTTTTTGGTTTTGGATCTTGCCTATGACCATCCAACAACGGGAACCCCCAATCTTGGAAGCTATACAGTTTGGCCTGGTAAGTACTTGGATGGGAGACTGCCTTAAATAATAGGTGCTTTAAGTCCCTGCCTTGGGCCTGAAATGCTGGGATAGGCTCCAGCATATCTGTCATCACTACATAGGACAAGCAGTTTCGAGAATGGATGGATGGATGTTTTGAATGTCTATGATGGCCATGGTTTTTCACATCTGGTTATTTATAATGAAAAAAAAAAAACATTTGGCAGTATTAAATTAACAATTGTATGACTTTCATCCCATTATATCACATAAACTGGCCCAGAAAGAATTTGTACACTTTATGACACTTATATCAGACATTATCACACTTAGAAATGCATGTGTGTATCATAGGAACATGTCTGCCATGAAAATATTTTTAATATCCCAATTTAAATCTCCCAGCATGCCAAAGTCACACAACACTGCCGCCCTGCCTACACCATTGACTGTTTTGGATCAAATTTAGCAATCTTCTAATTAAGCATTTGACTCAAAAATATATTCATTTTCCAACATTTTTTCTTGTAATGTTATTCACACAGCTGAGCTCATTAAGTAAAATGTGACCCTGGACCACAAAACCAGTCTTAAAGGAACACTCCACTATTTTTTAAAATAGGCTCATTTTCCAACTCCCCTACAGTTAAACAGTTGAGTTTTCGAAATCCATTCGTTTTCTAATCCATTCAGCCGATCTCCGGGGTCTGGCGGTAGCACTTTTAGCTGTAGCTTAGCATAGATCATTGAATCTGATTAGACCGTTAGCATCTCGCTCAAAAAT
>NW_015655380.1:74084-74831 GCF_001515625.1 Sinocyclocheilus rhinocerous
GCGCCTGAAAATAGGCTTATTGGAAGTTACCTAGCTGGGGACTATTTTCAGGCGCTGCGTAATATCCGTAATATCATGGCTTGGAGTGCAGAGTTCACGTAAGGGTTTCTGTGCTAGCCATCAGCAGGACTGGATGGACTGGATGCAGCAGTTGTGCAGGTCAACAGGTCAGCATCCATTCTATTTACCCTCCATTTCAACAGATGACATAGATAACATCTGGCTGGATTGTGGATTCAACTCTAAATCCGTAGGTATGAGGGGCTAATAAGCCTGCTAGCCACACTCTGGGGAAAACAGTGTTAAGGATGCACGCTTAAACAGTGAGATAAATGCTTTGTGCATTTAGATACTGATATGCTCAGTACGTTTACTGTGCATGTTTAATGTATATATGGGCAGTTACATGAGAGCATTAAAAAAAAATATATATATAGTGATAAATAGCATGACTATGGCAGGACAAAAGGTTGTCACTGCCATATAGGGAGGTCGAGCAGAGATAAATAGTACTATTTTGATTTAAAACATTAGAGACAAACCACTTGAAAATACATAGTAAATAAAACAACTCAGATTCTATGCATCCATGCATTATGTATTACTGTATGTGCTTAGCAAAATTGCTTTAACAGCAAAAGGCCTTTAACAGGTGTTACTGATGTACTAGATCAGGGCTTCTGAGTTGGTTTTGCTTCAGGAGCCATAGATTACATCTGAAATCAATTGATGACCCAACACAATACC
>NW_015655380.1:76931-85583 GCF_001515625.1 Sinocyclocheilus rhinocerous
GCGCCTGAAAATAGGCTTATTGGAAGTTACCTAGCTGGGGACTATTTTCAGGCGCTGCGTAATATCATTGCACATTTGGCTTGGAGTGCAGAGTTCACGTAAGGGTTTCTGTGCTAGCCATCAGCAGGACTGGATGCATTAGCATTAGCAGTTGTGCAGGTCAACAGGTCAGCATCCATTCTATTTACCCTCCATTTCAACAGATGACATAGATAACATCTGGCTGGATTGTGGATTCAACTCTAAATCCGTAGGTATGAGGGGCTAATAAGCCTGCTAGCCACACTCTGGGGAAAACAGTGTTAAGGATGCACGCTTAAACAGTGAGATAAATGCTTTGTGCATTTAGATACTGATATGCTCAGTACGTTTACTGTGCATGTTTAATGTATATATGGGCAGTTACATGAGAGCATTAAAAAAAAATATATATATAGTGATAAATAGCATGACTATGGCAGGACAAAAGGTTGTCACTGCCATATAGGGAGGTCGAGCAGAGATAAATAGTACTATTTTGATTTAAAACATTAGAGACAAACCACTTGAAAATACATAGTAAATAAAACAACTCAGATTCTATGCATCCATGCATTATGTATTACTGTATGTGCTTAGCAAAATTGCTTTAACAGCAAAAGGCCTTTAACAGGTGTTACTGATGTACTAGATCAGGGCTTCTGAGTTGGTTTTGCTTCAGGAGCCATAGATTACATCTGAAATCAATTGATGACCCAACACAATACCAAATTTGCAACAAAATGTCCTTAAAATATATGATTATTATTGTTTATTATATTTACAAAATCAATAATTAAAAACTATAACTTCACAAGATTAGTTGATATCTTATTAGTTGCATTTAGTTTCACTGTACTAGATATTTACTGGAGGTCTGTACCAACCTGAAATGTGGAAATCATTTTTCATTTTTTAAAGTAGTTTTGAAAACACTGAAAAAATCACCATGCTGTGAGAAGACAGTGAAAAGACTCAGAGGACTACAAACAGTTTAGCTGACAGCACAGATGTGCATCCTCTTGAGACACATCAACAGTTGCCTCTCTTCTTCCATATACCTCAGACGTCTTTGAGTAAAACTGGAAATGACACTCTTTCTTGCTATGAAACTTTAACACCCCATCCTCACCATATGATATAGATTTAAATAAAATAAAAAATAATAATCTTCTTTTGACACAGTTTGACACACTCAGTTACTTTTAAAGGAAACAAGTCTGTAAGTTTAGTAAATTGGTACATTACTTCTGGTAAATAAATACTAATTTACATTGACATTTTGCAAGCCATTTAGAGATCATCTATGAATTTCCAATACATAATGTTTATCTGTGTTTATCAAACATCTTGTTAGGGTAAAACAGGCAAATTAAGCAAATGCAATCCATTACAATGAGATTCAATGCGGCAGTTAACAGTACCATTTATGCTTCAGGACAAACAAGCACAGATGGCAGAGAAGAGGCCATTCACACTGACCAATTGGGGACTTGATGCTGGACGAATTTCATACTGATGACATAAATATAATATTATGACAGCTGTTAGTATATAGCAGATCCTTTCTGTGATTATACTACATTATTATATTGTCAACAAGCAAGCTTGCTCACTACCTTGTAAGTCTGCACTAACCTTTATAATACATCCTTAATGCCAAATGTCACCACAGTAAATTCTAAGCAGGTGATTTAACGGCATCCTACTGACAAAGACTTGAAATGGAGATCCGATGGGGTTAAAGAAATCTCAATAGACAATATTAAAATGAATGTAAAACATATGACTGCATATGACCCTATGGCACATATATAAAGTAATCTGATATCAGTCTAACCCGATACATCCTAAAGAAATATGCCTCAAAAATAAGATATTTTCATTAATTTGTACTTGGGCAACTATGAACATTTAGCACAACATCATACTGGGTCTTGAATGCAAGCAAAGCTTTTGATATATTTTCCCCCTTTCTCTCTTTTCCACCATCAATATTCATTATGCACGATTTGACTGCTTGAATTTTAAAACAAACATATAATATTCAGCACTGAATGCATTTAAGTGAAGCTATTGCACTGCACAACCTTATGACTGATGGTGAGTTGAACAAACCAGTACTCATGAAATATCTCAAATATGATTGGTTGCTTGATGCTTTCGCTTCTTTTGGAAATGTTTTCAAAAATATATATATAAATGAACTGAACAGATTTTATCTGAAATGTAAGACACTCAATATTAACTTAGAGCTTGTATAAAGCATTTCACTAATACTACAAGAAGGGCACTGTTACTTGTGTGATATCATTTACATATATATGTTTTTGTTGACCAATAACACAAAGTGATTTTAAAATGTCTTAAAACACCACTGAAGATAGAGGACACACACAGCACAGATGTCTCAGCCCCTATGAATGAGGAAGCTGTAGAAACACTGTTTCTGGGACTGGATGAGCACTAATCCTATCCATGCCTTTAGAAACAAGCACTCATTGCAAAAAATACTACAGAAGGGACTGAGAAAAATGTGAGAAATGGGAAACTGAAGAATGAGAAGTGAACAAAGACCTTTGAAGAATGGCTGGGAATAGATCTGTATCCAATAATGCCAATAAAACTTCAAATAGAACCTCTTTGAAAAATCAGTTTTATAGGGATTTCATCTTCATCATGCCTTTATCCAGGATACTGAGGTCTTGAAAGCAAAGCAGTTTCTGCAGCTAAGTACCTTACAGATAGATAATATATAAATTCATGTTTGTCAAATAGATTGTGCCCATTCATAATAGTGCATTTGCCAATGCTGCAGAAGAAATCACACATTCTCTTATATAAATTTGACCAGCTGCACCAATTGAGTCACTTTCCGCAGATCATTTGCTTTAATATGTGGAACACAAAAGGAGTTACTATCAGGATATCAATGACAATGTATTATGAGAAATGTCAAGTTCAGTTGTGTTTTGCATGCAAATTTATATTGGACATGAGTAACATCTTAAGTAAACGTACTGCTTTTCCTTTGGATAGGAAGTATCTTGCCTAGGGCACCAAGTGAGCCATAAATGGCCTCTCTCAAAAAAGGTGTACGATGAATTCTTCCCAAGATGCATGGGGAAAGTTTTTATTACAATAAATTTAATTAACTGATTATGTCGATGTTATGACATTGCTCTATGATTTTAATAGCTGGATATACTGTTTAGTGTACTAAGAAGGTTTATTTCATGAAAGATAACAGTTTATCAAACCGATAAAATAAGTTTCAAAAAAAGGGGGGTTGTGTCTCTAATACTGAAAAAAATAATAATAATAATAAAATACAGTATATTATAAAAATTCGTGTTCTGTTTCCTGCCTATTAACATGACTAGTTACAGTAAACAGCCTCTCCAGGCTATAGAAAGACTGGAGCATTTAGATGTTTTTAAGACTTTCTACACAGTCATTTTTCAGTTATTACAAACCTCTTACCATGGTCCTAAATACACTATTATACTATACACAATGACCAAAACATTATAATTGAGCTCTTCCGACTTTAAGACATTATGAAATCCATACCTTGTGTGACAGCCGTGATTATCATTGCCAAGAATATCTGCAGAATCCGCCATAGGTGAGAATAGACGCTCATTTTGGCCACAGGGGTTGTCTATGATATGTCCCATTAACGTTTCTGGCGATTCTGAATCCTAAACAGGAGTGACTAAGCAGCGCATTTGTTCCGTCAGCATCATGATGCTGCTTTACCTGTGATATCTTCACCTGTGCACGCGCTTCTCCGTAATTTTAAGAGGAACAGCGGCAAGTGTGCCAAAGCTACTACATGTTAAGAAATGTACCGCCTCAACTGGATATCTTAGCGAGATTTGGAACCCATTTTGTTGATCTTCTCTAAATTAACGCACAGCTTTCCATTATAATCCAACGAAAGAAAGGTAACATATCAGTTTTCCCTTTTTGATAACTGTCTCTGACTTCATACGTCCTGTTGTGGTCTGGTCCATGCAGAAAGTGTCCTGGCAGTGTGAAACACCACAGTCATGTGTCCACCCGTCACCCATCTCGAGCTCTGGATCCTCAGGAGCTCAGAGAGCACGAGCGACAGGATTTACAGTGAATTAAACACTAGACAGGACAGGCGATGGGAGTCATGCGATTAACTGCTCAACGCCGTGCGCATACAACCAGAAAAATATTAAATATGACTGAGTTATTCATATTATATTACATGGCAAAGTTGTAGTGTAACTGTGAAATCGTGCACGTACAAAACACCAGAAAGTTTCAGTTAAATCACCAAATCTGTCAAGTGAGTGAACCTATGAACTTTGGTTGTGGAGTGACAGTGACCTCTCGTGGTCATGTTTGAAACTAAATTTTTTGCGCTGTTTCTTTCATCAAATGTTTCAGTTTGCATTTCTTTTTGTTTATAGATAAGGACAGTGAGACATATGCAGAGAAGTACGGTGGCCGAGAAGTGCAAAGCAAATCACAATTCTGAAAACAAAATAACAAATTACAAACGCAAATGCAAGTCTAAAAAACATAATAACAATTCAGAAAACACAACAACAATTCAGAAAACATTATAACAATGTTGGTCATGTTTGAAACTACATTTTTTGCGCTGTTTCTTTCATCAAATGTTTCAGTTTGCATTTCTTTTGTTTATAGATAAGGACAGTGAGACATATGCAGAGAAGTACGGTGGCCGAGAAGTGCAAAGCAAATCACAATTCTGAAAACAAAATAACAAATTACAAACGCAAATGCAAGTCTAAAAAACATAATAACAATTCAGAAAACACAACAACAATTCAGAAAACATTATAACAAGTCAGAAAACACAATGACAAATTCGAAAACAAAATAACAAGTCAGAAAACACAACGACAAATCAGACAAACCGGAAATAACGTTTTCTGAATCGTTGTTGTGCTTTCTGAATTGTTTTTTTTTTTTAGACTTGCATTTACGTTTGTAATTTGTTATTTTGTTTTCAGAATTGTGATTTGCTTTGCACTTCTCTGCCAATGTCTCTCAATGAAACTGCTTGTTTCCAATTACTTTATTAACAGACACTTATTGATGCAGATCAATTAATTAACCATAATTCATTATGTGATTCCAGAGGATTCAAGAAATGTATGTTCTTCATTAAAAATGTTATTGGGGGGGGGGGTGACTTCAGTCTACATATCCCAAAAGTCACCCAAAAGTCTTCATATGAAATCTACACTACTGGTCTGTATTAGAGAAAGTTTGAAAGCACTTTATTTACTGCAGTATGAGGAAGCTCATTGGTGTTTTGCTTACATGAATAATGAAATAGGACTGTGTTATTTTTTTATACAAATTGTCATTATCAACAAGTCAATACAATTCAGATTAAAAAATCATATCATATCATGTTAGTTATTTTACTTTTATCAATCTTTTAAACACACATGAATATTACAACATAGTTATACAGCCTTCCAGGATTTTTTTTTTTACAATTTCAGATCATCAAAATGGAACACACCAAACAATGAAGTAGATGAGATGAATGTAGAATGGCAGTTTTACTCCATGTAGCAACCCTGCAGTAAGAGTTTATTTTCAATAAGATTGTAAACAGGATTTTGCTAATTTTATGTCAGTGATTAGCACTGAATTGAAGATTATTCTTTATTTTGTACATGAATATACCATGTGTATATGTGTATTTATTCCCAGTGAATATACCAGGTGTATTTGAAGCTTGTCTGAACTGCATTGTCAATTTGCATGTTATTGCAAATAAACTCTTCTCTTAAATCCTGTTGTATGATCTCATGACCAACCAACCTCACATAAAGAATTTTGGTAACGGGGTGAGAACTAAACGGGTGTAAGTGACATTTCACCAACTTTACAGGAGGGCCAAAACAAAAAATTACCAAAGTTTGATCTGATTTATCTTTTATAATAATGTGTACACACATGGATGACACTATACTTATTGAACACTATTTTAACATTTATTCAGAAAAAAATATATATATATTTTTTTTTAAATCAAATGCACCTTTTTGGCACCAATGTTTTATTCAATTTAATGTATAAAAACATAGGCATATCTGATGACAATATGAACAAAGCATCACATTAATGAGTTTAAAATAAATAACAATCTATTGTGATAAAAAATAAATATCACATAAAAGTCATTGAATCAAATTAGTTAATTTCTCATGCGCCTTTTTGGCACCAATGTTTTATTCAGTTTTATGGATAAAAACATGGGCACATCTGCTGACAACATGAACAAAACATTACATTAAAGAGTTTAAAAGAAATAACAATCCATTGTGATAAAATAAAATATCACATAAAAAGCCCTTACATAAAATTAGTTAATTGAATGTGATTAATTTGACTGAAATAGTAATCTCAGCCACTTAACAATTTGGCCAAATGGTCGATAGAAAAGCCTTTACAGATGCCTTCCCTAGTGAAAAATAAATATACAAAAATGCTATACTACGAATACATTTACATATTATTTACATAGCCTATCACTTAACTGGTATACTTAAAGTCTGCTAAATTGGAACAACTAATTTTGTACTTAATGCTCTTTAATTGTAAGAAAGTAGTGCTGAAGTCCAACTAAAGATATTCTGAAGTATATTTGATTGTGTTAAAAGTGGAACTATTGCAAGTATACTTCAGATACACTTTAAGATATCATGAATTCCTTTTTGGATATGTGCATAATTTAATGACGAGTGCCGTCCCTTATGAATGTTTAAATACTAGACTATGCATTTAGGCGGATAGACGACAAGGTACAGAGCCAAAAAAGAGAACGGCACATTCGATTACCCTCTCATGGAAATAAAACGCTACTCTCCTGTATTTTTATGTTTATTTTGTTTTCTTAATGACAGAGGCGATTTACACTAACTCCGCCCACCAACGTGTTGTAGGTTACAACACTGCAAAAAAACAGAGGCTGCGTCTCAATGTGCCTACTTATACTACGCCCTTAAAGTATGTACTCTTTTGGTCAAGAAAAAGTACACACTTTTGAGTGTGTAGTAGAAGAGTAGGCAAGCTTTTCCCCGGGCGCCGCAGCAAAAATGGCTGCCCACTGCTCCGGGTGTGTGTTCACAGTGTGTGTGTGTGTTCACTGCTGTGTGTGTGCACTTAGGATGGGATAAATGCAGAGCACTAATTCCTAGTATGGGTCACCATACTTGGCCACATGTCACTGTCACTGTCACTTTAAAAGCTTTGGGACATAGGCCTACTATCAGGTCACACAACTGCGTCTTTAAAGGACCGCTCTGTCGCACCTGTTACACGCACCCTGTCACTGTAAACTGGCCTGTCAATCATCTTGTCACAGTTAACATCCTCCACATTTAATTTCATTTAACTTCCTACCGTACTGAGGAGAAAAGAAGTAGCTTGATCTGCCAGTCGCGGGTCTTTCATGCGGAGAACTCTGCTCATATTTTCTGCATAATGATGCATTTAAAAGTTAACGACACATGGATGTTTATAAAAGTTTGCATTGCTGTTGCATTGCATTGCATTGCCTCTCTACCTAACCGCCGGTGGCGCACATCCGCCATGTTTGTAGTTTTTAATGCGTTTTATTCATGTTTGTAGTTCTGGACAGAATCCTTCACCAAAGCGCAATGGATTGTGGGCAATATTAGCCATTAGAGTGTGCACGGATCCACACTTCAAAAATCGACCTGAAATAGTAGACCATCATGAGTAACTGTATTTCGTTATAATTACATTTTAAATAAGGGGTAATCAAATTAGTTACATCCGAGTATTTTAGATTACCAAAGTGATAACTTTGAATTTTAATGTCATTTCTTATTTTGATATTAAAGTAAACAGTTTGGGGATTCTAACCAATAAGGCAGCTGATTCTCCGTTGAAACAAAAAAACCTGCGTGCAGCAGCCTGTTCATTTAGCAACTCGTAGTGAGAGTACATGCTCATCATCACGACACAAACATTCTCCTAGAATTCATTGCATTCAGTTAACAGATCCATACGAATCATGCATGAAATAAAAGTTTATAAAGTCAAACGATAGCTTTGTGTGCTTTACAGATGAACTTGAACTCTTTATTTATTCGAAATGTTCAAGAATAAATAATCTTTGGCGCGGTAATGCGAGTTCATGATCCGAATCGTGAACAGATGATTCTTTTGAGTCAATCTTTTAAATGAATAATTTCGTTTGTTTAACGAAACCAGTGTGAATGGTTCACAAACTGGATAGATCTGAGGTGTGTTTCCCAAAAGCATCGTTAGCGAACTGTGGTTGTTAAATATTGAACTATAACGACATTGCTTGCGACCGTTGCTTTGGGAAATGAGCCCTGTCAGTTTTGACTCAGCGATTCTTTTGTGCCGATGGCTTCTCCATAGAGAGGATTATCATCACTTAAAGGGGTCATATGATGCTTTTTTAAAGATCATTATTTGGTGTATTTGGTGTAACAGAATATGTTGACATGCTTTAATGTTCAAAAAACACATTATTTTTCAAATACTGTACATTATTGTATGTCCTCTATGCCCCGCCTCTCTCAAACGCTTCGTTTTCTACAAAGCCCCCTCCTT
>NW_015655380.1:85832-89190 GCF_001515625.1 Sinocyclocheilus rhinocerous
GTGGCAGAGTCTTAACTTTGATAAAGAATATCTCTTTGGTTTTGAGACTTTAGTCTTTGCAACTTCAGGGATCTTATCTATTCACGAACAGCTTGTAACACTCCAAAGAGAAAGGAAAACTTGAAATCGCATCATATGACCCCTTTAAAGTTTGGTCCATTCATTAAACAAACTATTGTATAACTTGAAGAACTGTGCCAGTTGTTTTGGCTACTTTTATTATGTGTTTGGATTCATTTTGAAGCTTGGAATGCAGCATGAAACAGCATGGAATCCCATTCATTGTATTCAAATTGAATTTATATTGATTGGTAGATTTAAATGACATAACATTTTTTTGTTGTTGATAAAAGAAATGCTGTGGAAAACTGATGTTGTTAAAAATAAAATGCAAAGAAAACACAAATCTTATGACTGGTAGATGTCACTTTTATTTAGAGTTGGAAAGCATAAAATCA
Source organism: Sinocyclocheilus rhinocerous (assembly GCF_001515625.1). Taxonomy (NCBI): domain Eukaryota; kingdom Metazoa; phylum Chordata; class Actinopteri; order Cypriniformes; family Cyprinidae; genus Sinocyclocheilus; species Sinocyclocheilus rhinocerous. The sequence continues at coordinate 86,291 of NW_015655380.1, forward strand.
AGTTATGTTCCTTTGTGTTACATAGCTTAAGTATTTCAAAGTATTCTAAAGTATTTAGATTAAGTTACTAAACCTGAGTAATCTAACGAAATACATTACTGATTACTTTTTAAAGCTTGTATTTTGTAATCTGTAGTGAAATACATTTTTAAAGTAACCTTCCCAGCCCTGATTATTAGTCACTCAAACCCCTTTTGTAAACCTCTCTACCTAACCGTCGATCGCGCGCATCCGCCACGTTTGTAGTTTTTCTAACGTGTTTGTAGTTCTGGACCGAATCCTTCGCCAAAGCGCAATGGATTGTGGGCAATTTTAGCCATTAGAGTGTGCACGGATCCACACTTCAAAAATCGACCTGAAATAGTAGACCATCCGGGGACTTTTGGAATACTCTTTTCACATTGGGACACACTTATTCTAATATAATTTAGGATGGATAGTATGAACATTGAGATGCAGGGATAGACTGTAAAAAAACATGGACGTAGTGTCTGTGACCTCACTCGTAGGTTTCAGAAGAGCATTTTTGAAGCCTAAAGTGGGCGGAGCCGACCGCCGCCATCTTGGCAGCGCGTCACCGTGCATCACTTCCGGATAATCGAAAATGGGCAAAAGGGTGGGACGTGGGTGAAGCTGAGGTGCCTGGTTGCTTAAAACCCTCCCCTCTATAATGACAGCAGTGCTGCCATGCAATGACAAAACACCATAACTTCGTTTTTGGTCGAAATTAGTTATTGACCATTTTTGGACACCTCCTTAATCATGTGTATAAGTATCTTGGAGAAAAGCCCCAGAGAAACCAAGGCATAACACAGTATCATTAGTTACCGCTCTTTGACTTTGTTTTAGATTGCATAAATTAAGTAACAGTGCTCTGCATTTGTTTAGCCGTTTGTCAATATTACTGTGCCAGCCTGGAGTCAGTCATGCCCGTTCAAAGTGAGGGGGCACGTGCCCCCTTAGATTTCTGAGCCAAGTGGATTTTAAATGCAGCTTCCATAAGACAATAAATAGCCGAATAATATTTTTTATATTTGATACAATCACACCGGTGTGATTAGATCGTCCAGTGCGGCACAGCATCAGCTGCTAAATTCAAATCTGCGTTCGTGCTTTGGCTGGCGCTGAGCCAGAGACAGACGCATTTGTACAGCGCTGCATTATAACCATAGCCAAACTAAGCATTCGTTTCGAAAAAAATACCTTATTTATTTGGGTTACAACGGCTATATCCATCTTATTTATTTTGTTAATACAAGGTAGATGTTTAATATATGCGAATTTGCCATTTCGACTCCCTCCACTAGAATGGGAATGTGGCAGAAATTTCCCACATAAGACCAGCCCACTATCATAACAGTCTCTGCAGGGCGTGGTCCAACCCCATTCTCCTCAAACTCAGCCAGGGGTGACTTATGGGAAATGTTATCACGGGCCCGTGTCCCCCCATCTACACGGGCCCCTGGCCGTTTCCCTGCGTTTGACTGAACCTGGGGCACTGTCTGATCAGATGGCCTGGCTGGCCACAGCCCCAGCAAACTAAAGGTCGGCGGCGTGGGCGGGGCTCTGAGGCGAAGCGGCTTGAGCGCAGCATCCCAGCATTTGTAGAATTATCCATCCATGCGGGTGCCCTTGTGTGCGATTCAGTCATTTCCACAGCTCTCACTATTGGCATTATTACATCAGCGTCCATTTCTGCCCCCAATATCTCTCTTTCAATAGCCAGTTCTAGCGCTTCACTCAGTGTGGTCGGGTGAGCCAGCTGCGTTTGCACGCGAAGTTCTCTTGGAGTTAGCGCCTGGATAAATCTGTCTCTAGCGAGCTCGTTCTGGACTGATGGCGGCATTTCAGCATAGGCGCGTTTACATAAACATTCAATGTCATTAGCTAAAACGCGAAGGGGCTCACCTTGTCGTCTGCGTCTGTTATGAAATTCTGTCCTTAAAAGGACAGGCTGGTTACATTGTCCAAATCGTCTGTGAAGAGCCCCTACCAATGAATTATAATCATTCCTTTCAGCAGGACTCAATAATAGGAGACAGGCAGCCGCATCATCAGTGAGGGACAGCGCGAACTGCAGAGCTTTATGATTTTCAGACCAGCCTGCAGCATCAGCTAACAGTTCAAATTGGGCTTTGAATGCATTCCAATCCGTCTTACCGGAGAACCGTGGTGTTTTTATAGCGTGCATGTCACAGTCTCTGGTGAATTCGCTGCGGGCCTGAGAGCCGGCATTATTGTTTACATTCTGTGCCTTCTCGTCATCGCGAGAGTGCATCGTGCCGGCCCGCGCTTGCGCAGTCATGTCGGCGCCATTATCAAACTCAGTGCGCGGAGGGAAGGGAGGCGCCAAGCCAGCTTCAGCAGTTTGTAGCATGAAAGTGTCTCTCATTCTGGCCGTTTCTCTCTGAGCCCAGTGTGGATCCGCCGCCGGCCCGTGTGTCCACAAACCCTCGCCTTTCTCTCTTACAATCTCCTCTTGTTTCACTTTCGCCCGCGCCCCGTGATTCATCTCGTCGGTGAATGCTCAGATCTCGCGTCAAGTCCGCCACTTCTGACACCAAATGTAGCGTTTCGCTACTAATGAACCAGACGTTCTCAGTCGCTCTGTAACTTTATTTAAAGCACTGAAGGAGGGTTACTGTTATGGCCGTAACCCACGCCGTACACCGAAGGAACAGGAAGAAAACAAGGAAGAATAGCACCCGCTGCTCTGTGCCCTTACTCTCCCAACTAACTCTGAACTCTCTCTAGCCCGTCCTCCCGCCGCGCCGGACTATCCCCGCCCCTTAAAGTGAACACAGACTAACAGCTATAACCAGTTATTGCTAAAATGAACATTGCTTAACATCCTGACGTTAACAAAGGTCCTCCAACATTTATAGCAACATCACAATATG
>NW_015655380.1:89344-93736 GCF_001515625.1 Sinocyclocheilus rhinocerous
TCTGAACAAGAGCCAGTGGGTGTTAACAGACCAAGGGAAAAGGAGGGTGTAATCTCACAATCAGGACTGCGTTGTGTGTGGCAATTGGAACTAACGGGCAGGGCTTCTACGCTGTGAGACAATGGCTCGCAGGCTGTTTTTTCCACAGCAAGGGCATGCTTAGATGTGTCTGCCAAATACACAGGTAGGGACACTGGGGTCAGGTTTGGAGCAGGATGGGTCAGTTGCACAGAACGTCCATCAGCGAGTGTAAGTGAGTCTCTACATAGGTCCAACACACAGCCAACGGCCTTTAAAAAATCTAGTCCCAAAATGCATGGGTCCTGCACTTCGGCCACCCAAGCATGGAACGACACAGACAGACCTCCTATGTCAAACAGGAAGAGCCCTTTTCCTTTTATTGGTGCAAAGTCACCAGTCACAGTTTTCAGACGAGCGGATGTTGGCTCCAAAGCTGTCCCCACTGGAACTAGATCAGGCCGAACCAGGGTTGCATTTGAACCAGTGTCAACAAGGGCAGTGCAAGCGACTCCCTCCACTAGAATGGGAATGTGGCAGAAATTTCCCACATAAGACCAGCCCACTATCATAACAGTCTCTGCAGGGCGTGGTCCAACCCCATTCTCCTCAAACTCAGCCAGGGGTGACTTATGGGAAATGTTATCACGGGCCCGTGTCCCCCCATCTACACGGGCCCCTGGCCGTTTCCCTGCGTTTGACTGAACCTGGGGCACTGTCTGATCAGATGGCCTGGCTGGCCACAGCCCCAGCAAACTAAAGGTCGGCGGCGTGGGCGGGGCTCTGAGGCGAAGCGGCTTGAGCGCAGCATCCCAGCATTTGTAGAATTATCCATCCATGCGGGTGCCCTTGTGTGCGATTCAGTCATTTCCACAGCTCTCACTATTGGCATTATTACATCAGCGTCCATTTCTGCCCCCAATATCTCTCTTTCAATAGCCAGTTCTAGCGCTTCACTCAGTGTGGTCGGGTGAGCCAGCTGCGTTTGCACGCGAAGTTCTCTTGGAGTTAGCGCCTGGATAAATCTGTCTCTAGCGAGCTCGTTCTGGACTGATGGCGGCATTTCAGCATAGGCGCGTTTACATAAACATTCAATGTCATTAGCTAAAACGCGAAGGGGCTCACCTTGTCGTCTGCGTCTGTTATGATATTCTGTCCTTAAAAGGACAGGCTGGTTACATTGTCCAAATCGTCTGTGAAGAGCCCCTACCAATGAATTATAATCATTCCTTTCAGCAGGACTCAATAATAGGAGACAGGCAGCCGCATCATCAGTGAGGGACAGCGCTAACTGCAGAGCTTTATGATTTTCAGACCAGCCTGCAGCATCAGCTAACAGTTCAAATTGGGCTTTGAATGCACACCAATCCGTCTTACCGGAGAACCGTGGTGTTTTTATAGCGTGCATGTCACAGTTTCTGGTGAATTCGCTGCGGGCCTGAGAGCCGCCATTGTTGTTTACATTCTGTGCCTTCTCGTCATCGCGAGAGTGCATCGTGCCGGCCCGCGCTTGCGCAGTCATGTCGGCGCCATTATCAAACTCAGCGCGCGGAGGGAAGGGAGGCGCCAAGCCAGCTTCAGCAGTTTGTAGCATGAAAGTGTCTCTCATTCTGGCCGCTTCTCTCTGAGCCCAGTGTGGATCCGCCGCCGGCCCGTGTGTCCACAAACACTCGCCTTTCTCTCTTACAATCTCCTCCGGTTCCTCTTGTTTCACTTTCGCCCGCGCCCCGTAATTCATCTCGTAGATGAATGCTCAGATCTCGCATCAAGTCCGTCACTTCTGACACCAAATGTAGCGTTTCGCTACTAATGAACCAGGCTTTCTCAGTCGCTCTGTAACTTTATTAAAGCACTGAAGGAGGGTTACTGTTATAGCCGTAACCCACGCCGTACCCCGAAGAAAACAGAAGGAAAACAAGGAAGAATAGCACTCGCTGCTCTGTGCTCTCACTCTCCCAACTAACTCTGAACTCGAACTCCTTCTAGCCCGTCCTCCCGCCGCGCCGGACTATCCCCGCCCCTTAAAGTGAACAAAGACTAACAGCTATAACCAGTTATTGCTAAAATGAACATTGCTTAACATCATGACATTAATAAATGTCCTTCAACATTTATAGCAACATCACAATATGAATAATCACGTCAGCAAATTCCAAGGTTGTCCAGTTGCCAGATCATGTATGAAACGCATCTTTCTCACACGATCGACGCATACAAATTTGCATACCCATTTGTCCCCTCAACTTGGCAACCTACAGCCCAGTGATGCTATTGATATCTGCGCAGGGAGTACCGCGGGAAGGAAACAATGATCACTGGTAGAAATGGGAGGAGAAGACTAAGGAGGTGCTCCAGTGAAAAAAAACTAAATATACATGTAAATTGAGATATAGCTTACACTTCAAAAGGCTATGGTTCAATTGATTAAATATGAGCTCTGCAAGTTTCAAAGTCAGGTGCTGCGCTGCTATGTTTACTGCGGTTACCGGGGACATGGCTATATTCTTAGCGAAAAGCCAAAAACGACCCTTATTTTTACGCAGAAAACACGCAGTTGTAAATGTTGTAAATGTGAACTGGTGGATCGACAAAAAGATAATGAATTATAAAACTCTAAAGATATAGCCTACACTAAGATATATTTATGTTACTAAATGAATATAATTGTTTGATAATAATTGTTTAAATTAATATAAAAACAATATAATATAATATAATATAAAATAATATAATATCAATTTTTTTACTTTTGACTCCTCTAACACCCCTTAGAAAAATTAACCCCTGTAAAAATGTCTTTGATAATGTAAATGGTCTTTGCTCTCTGTAAAATGAAAATGTTATAATATAGTAACTTACAATATTGTTATTAAATTCACATTTAATACAAAGTCAGTCATATTAAAAATATTTTATGGCATGACACCCATATCTGGTACTTAACCCATTTAATCCCACCAGTCACAATAGTGACCGTAAAGGTTTTCATTTATAAAGTTCTAAAAACCGTACTGACTGATGTTTTAGTGCACTTCCTGCAAATATGGAAAAAATAAATGATCTCAATTAAATATGTAAGGGTCTCAATTAAATATGTGCAGTGTCACATGGTTAGTGGAAATTGTCACATGACCAGAGCAGTTGAATTCCTGTTTTATTTTTTTGTTTGTTTTGTTGTTTTGTTTAATTCCTGACTTGATCGGTGTCGCGTCATAGCAGTGTGGGTGGAGTCGGCGTGGGGGAAAACAAGCCAAACATGAAAAATATCTAGAACTTTAAGCAGACTGTGTGAATTTTACTGTGGACTGACTGTTTTGAAACTTATATGGTAGTTAAATAGCCCCTAGACCTCAGTAATCGTGAAAAAAGCCAGGCAATTTCAGTTTTGACAATATGGGACCTTTAAGATATCTGAAATGTGCCTGCTCCTAGGCGAATCTGCTGTTGTGTGACGTGAGACTAAATTTACTCCGCTCCTCCCCACCTAATGTTTACTGCTAACTGCTAACAACAGTAGTCTGCTTTTGTTGTCATGGAGAGAAAAGCTACTGGATGAAGTGCTTCAGGGATTATTAAATAATATCTGGATGCAGCCTTATGTGGTAAAAGGTCTCCAGCGTGCATGTGTGTATAGCGCTGTGATTTTAATTGAATCATGTTGCAAAACGGACCAAATGCAGTGTAATGTTAAATAAAGGCAGAAAACCACAAACTGCTCGTTTGAATTTATTTATTATATATTTAGACATAATGGAATTATACAACAAAAACATGAAAAATAGTACAAATAAATGCATGACGGACAAGAGCATGCTTCATAATCAGATGCAGTCAAAAAAAAGTGAAGGTTGATTTTGAAAGGATTACAATTTAATAAAAGCTTAACTGGCATTGATGAAATGTATTAGTAGGTTACATTACATTGTGTATGGATTCAGGTTTACTTGTGTCGTTATGGCAGCTGTTTCCGCCATGGAATAAAAAAAATAAAGGTAATTTGCAGCTTTTTATCTTAAAATTCTGACTTTTTTCTCAGAATTGCGAGATATGAACAATGCGAGTTATAAACTATGACTCACAATTCTTACATTATGCGAGTTGCATTGTGTTTAGCTATATCTCGCAATTCTGAGGGGGAAAAAAGTCAGAATTGTGAGGTAAAAAGTCGCTATTTATTTATTTATTATTTATTTATTTATTTAGTGGCGGAAACAAGCTTCCATAGGAAATAGCCCGCAAGGTGGGAGTATTGTATTATAGCAAGAGATCCATGATGATGATATTCTGCTGTGTTCAGTGATGAGCGCCAATGTATTATTTTAACATTATATCAAATGTTGCATCAGCTGACATGAGGCCTATACAAATCCTTAG
>NW_015655381.1:0-315 GCF_001515625.1 Sinocyclocheilus rhinocerous
CATCTTTATTTAACCTAAATCTGTAATTACATTTATTTAATTTTAATTATATAATTAATAAACATATTATTTCATATAATTTAGTTATATAATTTCATACACATAATTTGATTTAATAATAACCCTATTTGAAGCAAAAACAGAATGTTCTGACTAGCTTTGTGAAATTATACTACATGCCTGAACGAAGCAAACAGCAGGAGCTCTGAATGAGACTCATCACTCTCTGACAGCAGGAGGCGCTTCTCAAACACCAGGGGCAGGTTGCACCAGCTGGACGTACACCCGGTTGTAAGACTAGGCTGGACGTAAATG
>NW_015655381.1:552-10880 GCF_001515625.1 Sinocyclocheilus rhinocerous
ATTAACGGGCATTTACACACTTCATATTTTCACATAAATGACATTTTGGAAAATTATTGCATTGCAACGCAGTTTGTGCAAGTCCAGAACAGAGACGAGCTGCAATAAGACAAAAAACGGGCGGTTGCCGATCGCGTAAGTTCCAGGGGAAGCTCTTTCAGCCGTCATACACACACGTGACTGACTGCTCGCTCACACCAACAGGAGGGGGACGGGTCGTGTTACTCTCACTCAACCTGAGGGATTCCTACACTTTCAGTCTTTGCAGAGACATGAAAAATAGCGCATACTGCAGGGACGGTATAACGGAAAATGTTAGTGGTTTTGAAACCGTGAAATTTTCAAATCGCGGTATACCTTGAAACCGGTAACCGGCCATTGCCTAATTGATTATTGCAACAGGCCTAAGTAAGAGTGTGACTTAAGTTGTCAAAAACCATGCAGTCTCATAATAACTAGAGCCCGACCGATATAGGCTTTTTGGGGGGGCTGATACCAATATTATTGAGTAAAAAAGGCAGATATCGATATATCGGCCGATATTCTTTGTGTATATTATAGTACAGTATAGGGGTGGAACGGTTAGCGGGAAAAAAATCGAACCGTACGGTTCTCCACACACGGTTCGGCACGCGCTAGGACCGCGGTTCAACTTAAATCTGACAACGCATCTGTAATATGGTTTGCTATAAATAACACGTAAAACAAACACGGTTTGTCTAATATATGTTTCTGGATCCGCCACGCCGTTACGGAGATATGGCCGTTCAAAGTTTCAATGGTATTACATACACTTAAGCTTTAAAGCGTTTCATCCAGGTCGCCAGTAGCAAACAATGGAGCCCGCTCTGCTGGACAAACTACGTACTTACACCATTTACAAGCATTTTATGTTCTGTAAAAAAAAAAAAGTCATATAGGTGGCATATCGGCGGCATATTTGCCGATGCCGATATACAGTGGGTACGGAAAGAATTCAGTAACCCTTAAATTTTTCACTCTTTGTTATATTGGAGCCATTTGCTAAAATCATTTAAGTTAATTTTTTTTCCTCATTAATGTACACACAGCACGCTTCTACTAAATACTGAGCAAAGGGTCTGAATACTTAGGACGATGTGATATTTCAGTTTTTCTTTTTTAATAAATCTGCAAAAATGTCAACAATTCTGTGTTTTTCTGTCAATATGGGGTGCTGTGTGTACATTAATGAGGAAAAAAAATTAACTTAAATGATTTTAGCAAATGGCTGCAATATAACAAAGAGTGAAAAATTTAAGGGGGTCTGAATACTTTCCGTACCCACTGTATCTGCAACAGGCTAATATCGGCCAATAAAATCGGCAAAACGATATATTGGTCGGGCTATAATAATAGCAGTGGTGAAATGCTGTACCTGTTTGCTATGAAAACGATGACTGGAACTCTTCTATTTAAGATACTGATCTAAAAAACAACACAAAAAGAAACATTAAAAATCAGCAAAAAAATTAAAATTAAAAAAAGTAAACTATAAAGTTAAGGTGGTGGTTACATCAGCATATCAGGACATATAACTTTCTGTACTTTCTTACTTCATATATAACTTTCTGTATACAATTCATGCCCCTTCTTTTTCAACCAATTGGAAGGCTATCAAGTTACACTTTTAAAAAAAAAACAGGAAAAAACAAAAAAAAAAAAACAGAACAAACTCCAACCATGTACCTTAAACAAACAACCTGTTCACCAGAAAACTATGAGCAAATGGATCTTCTACAACAGGATTAGTTATATATTTCACACGGCTCTTTCTTGTTGGCTTAAACAACCACTAAAAATATTGTTCGACCCCTGCACTCAAGTTAAAACCTAAATACAAACAAGTAGATGACGTTATAGTTACGTTATAGTGTTATAACCGCAATAATCCCTCTAAGCAAGTAATGTAAAAATCACCGCACATACCGCACATCGGGCGTCATGTATAACACTTTATAATATAACTGCTATCCAATAATATTAAGATAACACAAATAACACAAATGGGATAAAATAAAATAAAGAAAGATATGTGAAAAGTTATTGCATACCGCTGATGAAAAAAACAGGAAGAAAAAAACCCAGATACAAAATAGCAAAAAAGTGACCTCATATTTAGTATACATTTAATTCAAACCATTCATTATACATTTAATTTAACCATTTAATTATTTTTTGTATAAAAAAATAGAGGTTGTAAACATTGATTATTGCAGCGCATTTTATATACGTGTGTACTGTACACTGTCAGAGATAAATCTGTAAAATGACTGGCAGTACATTATCCATTAATTTTACAGACATTTCTGTTAACTATAAAACACAACACAATGCAATATAAAATTCAAAATGCAGTCTGAAAATGAATATAGAAAAAATTGTACCCTATTTTCACAGATGTTTTTGTAGAGTGTAGATCTGACATAATGGTCCACCTCTAATCTGAACTGATAGGAATGAACGCCTCTCAATGGTTCGAGCACAGATCCAACTCAATTCAGCCCCTCAGAAGCCCAAGCAAGCACTCACCTCCTCCATGGCTCTGGCACAGGTAGGGGAAGCGCCAGACGTTGCCCAAACCCACACAGAATCCCACGCAGGTCAGCATGTACTGGGCTTTGTTGTCCCACTTGGGTCTGTCTCCAGCCTCTTCCACCTCCAGCCGTTCCAGCTCATCATGGCTCAGGATCCTGTCCTCCAGGCCTGGGTTCGGCAGCTTCAGCTTCATGATCTCCTGGGCTCCCTGCGGTGGGTATCTGTGGGGGAATCTCTGATGGTGTCGACAGCAGGGAGCTGTGGGAGATAAGGACCGTCTGAGTGGATGCAGGTAGTATATGTAGTGAACTTTGGCATCGTCCCACCAGGCCAGTGAGTCACGGAGTGTCTTGAAGATGGGGAAAATGTCCTGTCAGCTGAATGTGAAAAGAAGGGCTGTGACTGAGACTCTGTGCATGGCAATAATTAATGTCTTATCAGAGATTGAGAATCTGATTACATGTACATGTCTCTGCGTACCCATTCTTGTGGTTAATAACTAAAGATAATGATTTTTACGGCACTTTGGAGGTAAGTCAAAGATCCTTAACTGTCCCATCAGCACACAAAGAGTAGAAAAAAAGTCACTTGACAGATAATATATTTATTCAGTGCGCAGTATAATCAAGTTTTCATTGAGTCATTAAAAGCAGTTCACTTGATAAGGGATGATGTTTTTGTGACTATTTCCTGTGATTCATGTGTGAAAACTGATTATTTTATCAAAAAGCTTGCAATTTGTGATCATCAGCAACTTTCAAATCACGTTTTTTCTTATTCAGGTATATAGAAATGAAGGAGGGATGACAACTTCTGTTTCCTAAGTTTGTGGTGAGCTTGGTTAAAGAAAATAGAAATGGCAAAATGTTTTTACTGATTTGCATCAAGGTCTTTAGTGCAAAGATTTGTGCAAGTGCAAGGTTTTACTGCAAAGATAAAGAGTGAAGGACAAATAAAAAAAACGTAATAATAATAATAGACTCTAAGAAAAGTCTGTAAAATGGGGTCCAAAGTACTGTGTTAATACGAAGATTTTTCACAGATGTTTTACCTGTTTTTTTGCATTGTGTTGTATTTTAGGGTTAAGTGAAATGTCCGAAAACTTATGGCAGAAAATAACCATAAACTTTTGTTCTACAGACAGTGTAAATAATAATTAAATAATCTTAAAATTCCTTATTTTTTAAATCATTTTCTGGAAGTTTTGGAATTGCTGTGGTGACTTGATCTGATTATTTGATTGTTTTACACAGTTGAAGACATATAAAGTTTATAGAAAGTTTACTGAACCTTCTGCAAATCCGCTTAGAGCAAAGGTGTTATTTTTTTTAAGGAGCTTTTATCAAATATTTGCTAAAGACATTGTTTGAGTAAAGATTAAGCATTAGTGTAATGCAAATAATCAATTATCTGCTGTAGATAAGTTACCAATTAGATAAAATGGCAAGAAAAAAGACAGAAAGATTATGAAATTAACAATAACACAGCTACATATATGTATATATACTGTATACAGTGGGTACGGAAAGTATTCAGACCCCCTTAAATTTTTCACTCTTTGTTATATTGCAGCCATTTGCTAAAATCATTTAAGTTAATTTTTTTTCCTCATTAATGTACACATAGCACCCCATATTGACAGAAAAACAGAATTGTTGACATTTTTGCAGATTTATTAAAAAAGAAAAACTGAAATATCACATGGTCTTAAGTATTCAGACCCTTTGCTGTGACACTCATATATTTAACTCAGGTGCTGTCCATTTGTTCTGATCATCCTTGAGATGGTTCTACACCTTCATTTGAGTCCAGCTGTGTTTGATTATACTGATTGGACTTGATTAGGAAAGCCACACACCTGTCTATATAAGACCTTACAGCTCACAGTGCATGTCAGAGCAAATGAGAATCATGAGGTCAAAGGAATTGCCTGAAGAGCTCAGAGACAGAATTGTGGCAAGGCACAGATCTGGCCAAGGTTACAAAAAACTTTCTGCTGCACTTAAGGTTCCTAAGAGCACGGTGGCCTCCATAATCCTTAAATGGAAGACGTTTGGGACGACCAGAACCCTTCCTAGAGCTGGCTGTCCGGCCAAACTGAGCTATCGGGGGAGAAGAGCCTTGGTGAGAGAGGTAAAGAAGAACCCAAAGATCACTGTGGCTGAGCTCCAGAGATGCAGTCGGGGGATGGGAGAAAGTTGTAGAAAGTCAACCATCACTGCAGCCCTCCACCAGTCGGGGCTTTATGGCAGAGTGGCCCGACGGAAGCCTCTCCTCATTGCAAGACACATGAAAGCCCGCATGGAGTTTGCTAAAAAACATCTGAAGGACTCCAAGATGGTGAGAAATAAGATTCTCTGGTCTGATGAGACCAAGATAGAACTTTTTGGCCTTAATTCTAAGCGGTATGTGTGGAGAAAACCAGGCACCTGTCCAATACAGTCCCAACAGTGAAGCATGGTGGTGGCAGCATCATGCTGTGGGGGTGTTTTTCAGCTGCAGGGACAGGACGACTGGTTGCAATCGAGGGAAAGATGAATGTGGCCAAGTACAGGGATATCCTGGACTAAAACCTTCTCCAGAGTGCTCAGGACCTCAGACTGGGCCGAAGGTTTACCTTCCAACAAGACAATGACCCTAAGCACACAGCTAAAATAACGAAGGAGTGGCTTCACAACAACTCTGTGACTGTTCTTGAATTGCCCAGCCAGAGCCCTGACTTAAACCCAATTGAGCATTTCTGGAGAGACCTAAAAATGGCTGTCCACCAACGTTTACCATCCAACCTGGCAGAACTGGAGAGGATCTGCAAGGAGGAATGGCGGAGGATCCCCAAATCCAGGTGTGAATAACTTGTTGCATCTTTCCCAAAAAGACTCATGGCTGTATTAGATCAAAGGGGTGCTTCTACTAAATACTGAGCAAAGGGTCTGAATACTTAGGACGATGTGATATTTCAGTTTTTCTTTTTTAATAAATCTGCAAAAATGTCAACAATTCTGTGTTTTTCTGTCAATATGGGGTGCTGTGTGTACATTAATGAGGAAAAAAAATTAACTTAAATGATTTTAGCAAATGGCTGCAATATAACAAAGAGTGAAAAATTTAAGGGGGTCTGAATACTTTCCGTACCCACTGTATCTGCAACAGGCTAATATCGGCCAATAAAATCGGCAAAACGATATATTGGTCGGGCTATAATAATAGCAGTGGTGAAATGCTGTACCTGTTTGCTATGAAAACGATGACTGGAACTCTTCTATTTAAGATACTGATCTAAAAAACAACACAAAAAGAAACATTAAAAATCAGCAAAAAAATTAAAATTAAAAAAAGTAAACTATAAAGTTAAGGTGGTGGTTACATCAGCATATCAGGACATATAACTTTCTGTACTTTCTTACTTCATATATAACTTTCTGTATACAATTCATGCCCCTTCTTTTTCAACCAATTGGAAGGCTATCAAGTTACACTTTTAAAAAAAAAACAGGAAAAAACAAAAAAAAAAAAACACACCAGAAAACTATGAGCAAATGGATCTTCTACACAGGATTAGTTATATATTTGACATGGCTCTTTCTTGTTGGCTTAAACAACCACTAAAAATATTGTTCGACCCCTGCACTCAGGTTAAAACCTAAATACAAACAAGTAGATGACGTTATAGTTACGTTATAGTGTTATAACTGCAATAATCCCTCTAAGCAAGTAATGTAAAATCACCGCACATCTCACATACTGGGCGTCATGTATAACACTTTATAATATAACTGCTATCCAATAATATTAAGATAACACAAATTTTAACAGGGAACAAAATGCACAGCTATAAAGAAACGCATAATTGTTACATTATAAACTGTGTTGAAGGCCCAGTCGTCAAACGTGCTTCGCTGTGCTCTGGCATGGCCGCCCATAGTATTGAGTGTCATAGTAACACACAAATACGCCACAAACACAACTGACACGAGGAACTCAGCACAATCATAACCCCTAACTGCGGTTAAATACACATTCGCGTAATGCAGAGAAGGCGCAAAATTAGACAAAACAACCGCTTGCAGGACTGAGTATTTCGTTTTGTTACTTGCCCGTTAGCTTTAGCTAATCGCTAGCGCGACCTCCATTCCATTCGTGCGCAGTGTCGCTTACACAAGAGATCCTTTCATTCCATTATTTTGTTCCTCAGTCGCGCTCATAAGACTTTACGTTGTATATGGTGCCAATATAACTGAATACAATTCTCAATAGGCTCTAAAGTATGTACTATGGGTGTTAAATATAACTAATTTCTGCGAATCGGTTCTTTGTCGTCATCGCGTAATGACGCCATCACGTGGTCCTTACGTCCAGGCGTTCCCATAAAACCCTACGTACGTATACAATGCTGTTTATTACGTTATTGATAAGCGTGTTTATCGTATGTGTACAGGAGTTTCACGCCGAACGAATCGCACAGACTAGTTTCTTGGACCGATTCAAAAAGGGATTCGTTTGCGAGTCCTAAGTAGTGAGAGCACTGGTGTGTCAGTCACACAGAGCTGCCACGTGAGAAGAGGTTATAGTCTAACTTACACGTAATGATTATTATTTAATAGCAAACTAATTTAGAGATATTTCATATTCATGCAAAATATGCTGGAGACTTTAAACATTTAAACACAGTTTCCTCAGCAGACATATATATATACTTATCTGCACGGACTAGCTTTCTATACCTTCCAGTCGTGCAGAAAAACACAAACATTCATGAAGAGAAGTACTTCACATTATAATAAATTTGATTAAAAAGCTGCAAAATAATGCCCACGTTTAGTGCAACGCCAGAGGACCACACACACCCACTTCGTAATCTTAATTGCATCTAAAATTCGTAGTAAGTTAATCACATTTAAACAGGACGGAATACTGCAATCGAGTACATATTCATGCAAAATATGCTGGAGACTTTAAACATTTAAACACAGTTTCCTCAGCAGACATATATATATACTTATCTGCACGGACTAGCTTTCTATACCTGTTCCAGTCGTGCAGAAAAACATTCATGAAGAGAAGTACTTCACATTATAATAAATTTGATTAAAAAGCTGCAAAATAATGCCCACGTTTAGTGCAACGCCAGAGGACCACACACACCCACTTCGTAATCTTAATTGCATCTAAAATTCGTAGTAAGTTAATCACATTTAAACAGGACGGAATACTGCAATCGAGTACATAAATCTGTTAACAGTTTATAGAATAACGTACAGTCAAACTGTAATAAAAAAAAACGTGATTGCCAAGCACACGAGAGACATACGTGTTTTTAAAACTCATATACCAAAACATAGATTCAGCCTTATTAGATTTGGAGACAAAACTTTGTTGTACTCCACCTGGAACAATCATTTCTCATCGTATCAAATAAATATGGAGACTCGTGGCGCCATTACTAGAGCGCGAGGTTCACTGCAGTAAAGCTGACACACTGAATCTGCATCTCTGAATTCAGCACAGACGAACGGCAGAATAACATGTTTTAGTGTTCATAACAACTGGAAATGCATACTCACTTGTTAGCATTAATAGCTCTCGGCCTATGGTCAGTGCAAAGGTATGACCTCCATTTTCTTTTCTCGTTGATGATGGTGGCGAATACAGTATTAGCTTTTGCTAGTAGTGCA
The DNA here is from genome assembly GCF_001515625.1 of Sinocyclocheilus rhinocerous. Lineage (NCBI taxonomy): Eukaryota > Metazoa > Chordata > Actinopteri > Cypriniformes > Cyprinidae > Sinocyclocheilus > Sinocyclocheilus rhinocerous. The sequence continues at coordinate 8,781 of NW_015655381.1, forward strand.
TAGCATGAGGCAAAGCACAGGCGAAGCTGAAGTTACAATGTAGAACAGCGACGCAGTGTCGTGGGGGTGAAAGTGCACCATCCAAAAATATCCGACATGCAGAAGTGCGCCCTCTAGTCTGCAGTCGAACATCTGACCGCCATTCAAAGCCTCTTTAAAAAACCTAAAACTGGTACAATTTGATTATATTATTCTGAAATTCGTTAATAATTGGGGTCTGGATTTTACAGATTTATTATTATTATTAATGTATTATTATTATGTTTGATCAAAATAGATTTTACTTTATTTTGGGCGAGAAATCTACTTGTATTACACTGGTTATTATTATAGTACACTAATTATAATTCATTTTTAGAATTATATAATTGATGCATTGAACTTCCCATATCAGAGCAATGCATCTTACATTTTTACACACTTGGATTTCATTTTAGACAGACATTATTTGTTAGGATATACCGTAATAGGCAGCAAATAAGGACACATAATTAGAGAGGATGATGATACACAAACATCGGATTCTGACTTGCCTTGTTGCCTTCCTTCAGATCCAGACATCGATATAAGATTTGGCGGCTATAATAACAGAGGTGTCCACAAAAATATTATGCAACAAGTCACCACAATCATACATACCGTGGCAAAAACAAATCACTTCTTTTAGAGATTTAGAGATTACATTTACACACAACCCAGAAATGTACATAGCATACAGCTTCTCAAAGATTTTTGTGAATACTGTCACATTAAAACACATTTGAAGGTTCAAATAAAGTAGGGTTTTCTTGCATGTTTTAATGTCAATCACTCATCAAAGAATGACTCCAATGTGAAACATTTTCATCAGGTGTTCTCTTTAATTCACTTGCACCATACAAAAACTATTAAATTACAATTTAGACCACCAGATCTTTATTTATATACAATATTGTAAACATCGATCTGTTCTTCTTTAGACTGACAGCCACTCTTGACCGCTCTCCTTTGCCCTCTGTATATGGTTTGGAATAACATATGTATGCACTATTAACAGCATAACATACAGGAATTTTTCTGTTTGTGGTTCATAGGTGCAGTATCTTATGGGTTAATAAGAATTTGTTCTTCAAACATTTAGAATACAGCATCAAAATGAAGACGTTATATGCAAAATTATAACTAACAAAAACAGCATTAAACAAGTTCTGCCTTAATCACCTGGATTGGTGTGAAGTTACAATCCTGTTAACTAGGATATTAAAAGGTCATTTTTAAAAACAATAATACATTTAGCCAATGTTCTTATAAAATGAATCGGGTACTTTTAAAGGTTAAAAAAGGAAACAAATTACTCGTCTTAAGGTAATTATCTTAAAGGCAAACAATTCTTTGACACCAACAATATAGACATGACAAAATCTTCTGTCATTCATCAATGATCTAACACTGGCTTTCAAATGCAAGGTCAACTTAAAAAGAGAACAATGAGATCCTATTGATGTCACAAACGGCAACATCAACAGGATCACAGAGGTAAACAGCAGGCGAAACAGAAAAAACTGAAGGCATTTGAGATATATTACAGGTAATCAAATAAAGAGAGTCTCAGATTTACAATTCTCACTCTTATCTAGTGATAATACAGTTTTACAACATGTGTAACAATCTCCTTTCCATGGAGACACAATCGAACAAGATAGTGATAAAGTAGTCATATTTTGCAAAACAGTGTTTAAACTCACCTTAGCGCTGTGTGGAGAAGATACAATGTTGTCTCTTAAGTTTTATATAACCAAATATTTTGATAAAATAGCATAAATAAGATAATCCAAGAAATACAGCACAATACTCTTCTTTAATTAGTAAAAATAAAAATAAACACATTCTGTACTAGTTTTTGGAACTGGAAATAAAAACCACCATTTCGCTGTAACCATGAAATGAGTGACGGGACTCATCTTTGAAAGATTACCAGCAGATCAGGCTTTCTGAATATTATAAACATATTTTGGCAACATTAAAAAGGATGAACTCAAATAAAAGTTATCAGACCCCATGTACCTACAAGATTTAAAAAGAACAATAAATAAACTGGTCTTCTTTTTTTTTTTTTTTTTT
>NW_015655381.1:11102-13113 GCF_001515625.1 Sinocyclocheilus rhinocerous
TGAATCAAACCCAACAGAGTAGTGGACAACCCTCTCAATCATACAGCAGGAAATGGTCTGTGTGTCTTAGATTTGGAACATTCAGACATAGTCATAACATAAAAAAAACACAAAAGCACAGTCAGGCAAGACAAACATTAGTTAAAAAAAATGTAGTGAAGAATTTGACAACATCTATGTACAGCTGTACAGACATAAGTGCTGATGTAGTGTATGTTTTGTACATATGAGCTAGGACATAGTGACAGTGACACTGTCCTTGGCTTTATCCACTTCACTGTTTTTGTCTGCAGGTGTAGCACATGCAGTCTCTCTAGGCGAGTTGTTCGGCTGTCCAGGGACTTTGGGAGTAACATCTGTGCTGCCTTCTGACTCTTGTTCTTGCTGTGATGATGTTGCTGGAATGCAAAAAGTCATTTCATACACCTATTAATAAGACAAGTCATTGAGTCATTTTAAACTATTTATATACCACCATTCAAATACATTTATTCAGCAAGCATGCATGAAATTGATGTTACAAAAGACTTCTAGAATATATTCTGAAATATATCATGGTTTCCACAAAAATATGAAGCAGCACATCTGTTTTCAACATTGATAATGAGAAGAAATGTTTCTTGAGCAGCAAATCAGCATATTAGAATGATTTCCGAAGGATCATTTGACACTGAAGACTGGAGTAATGAAATAGAAAACAGCTATTTTAAATTGTAATTAGTTTTAACTGTATTTAAATAGTTTTTACTGTATTTTTGATCAAATCAATGTAGCCTTGGTGAGCATAAGAAGCTTCTTCCAATAACATAAAAAAAATCATACCAACCCCACCTTTTGAATAGTAGTGGATATTTATGAGGTGATTGATACATATACACATACACTGTATATATTAAAGCAATAAGCCCCAAGAAACCGTGGTTTACAATGAATTTAGCTGTTATAAATTCACTGTAAACCACGGCTTCACGGGGCTTTTTGCTTTTATAAAACAGTTATTCCATATATGTAGTAAGGTTTCACAAAATAAAACAGAGCAAATAAAGTGTAAGTTCCTCACAGAGCCGTTGAGAAACAGAGTTGCGACACGCTTTGATCTCGCCGCCACGCGGTCACGTGGTTCATGGAGCTCTCAATAGTTCCAAACAACTCTGCGCTGTCAATGTGTTTGAATGGGTTTAAGTAGGATAGACAGCAGTTTCACTATATTTTAGGGCTGCACGATAAATCGCATGCGATATTTAACGCGCATCTTGTCAGAAAGCCGGTTCTGTAATCAGCGGTAAATCTCCATCACGTGCGGGCTTTGTTTAACCACTAGATGCCCGTATGGCTGTTTAATAAATATAGCCTACATATATTTAGCTCTACTCTAGTTGCTGTAAAGGGTTTTACCGGTCATAATAGCTTATTTATTTATTTACTTTATGTTTTGCATCGTATATTTAGACATTATCAAACACTCAATGTTTATAAGTTTTGCTTTTTTTTTTAAATGTTGAATTTAAAAAGATTAATTACTCACATCCCAGTATTATTTTATGGCATTTATGTAAGAAGACAATATAAGTGATTGTTAAAAAAGGCCAGCAAATACGGAATTTAACCCAATAATTTTTTTTTTAAAATAACGTTAAAAAAACACAAGGCAACCAACTGCATTCAGGGAAACTCTTTCTTGTATTCCTTTAATGGGCAGTCTTCACTGAAACTCACTCAACTCCCTACAGGGAGAGAAAGATTGCAGAAAGACTAAAAACTTAAAAAATATGACAACTAGCATCTGGCTATGATCGCTATTAAGGTGTTTCTCACGTTATCTAACTGCAAAATATAGCATAACTGCCTATTATCGAAAACTAAACATTAACTATACCGCGTTTCATAAAATACAACTACTGGCCAGATTTCTGAGAGGTAAACTAATGCGTTAAAATGCCAAAAACTGCTGTAATTTCCTCAACTTTCTGGCGAGTGTGCTTGAGAAGCACTGAAATGAATGGGCTTCAAT
>NW_015655381.1:13377-44919 GCF_001515625.1 Sinocyclocheilus rhinocerous
GAGAGGTAAACTAATGCGTTAAAATGCCAAAAACTGCTGTAATTTCCTCAACTTTCTGGCGAGTGTGCTTGAGAAGCACTGAAATTAATGGGCTTCAATACAGGGACTATTGGCTGTTTGGAACTATTGGAGGCTCCATGACACGCTTTACTTCCGCATTCCTCAGTTCCTATGGAAGCCTATGGGAGTGTCGTAACACTGTTTCTCAACGTTCTGAGTCGGATACTATGTCTTACCAGACTGTGTGCATGACTTCATGTGCTCAGGCCAGTGTGCTTGTTGGCAGGGATAGTCGCAGTAGCTGGTGTTCCAACAGCAGTAGAAAATGGCCTCCTTTCTGCAGTTTGCACACCACTGCTTCTTTTTAGTTTCATCTATGGCCTGCTGTTTCTCCACCTCCATCTGCTTCTTGACCTCCGTCACGATTCGCTCTCGCTCCTGTTCGAGACTCTGCCTCATCTCTGCCATGGTTAGCTCTGAGTACATTTAACAAATGTGGACAAACAAAAATGCAGTCAGTATGGAATATTGATGCACAAGATATTGGACCCATATCAGTAGGGCCCTATGAAATCGGTTTTAATTTTTCCCAAATTCCATTATATTTTTTTCTCAAATTTAATTTTTTTCTGTTTTAAATTTTAATGGTTAAATTAAATTTTAGTAAACAAAAAGCATGTCTAGTTAATTGAAATCATAAAAATGTACAACAATTTATTAAAACTATAACAAAAATTTCATTTTTAGGGCCCTAAGAAATTGTATTTTTCCCAAATTCAGGTGCTTCATGTACTTGACATGTCGTGTGTGCATGAATATGTGTAGTGAAGGAAACTACACTTTTTACACAAACTACTTTTAATTTATTGCTTTAGGCAGGCATTGGAAAATGTCTTGCACATGGTCATCCCCTTCATGCTCATTTCATTATTGGTGCATCCCTACGTTAATTAAACTATTATCAGAAACGCACATACCTAAATTGTGCTTCATCTCTGATAATTCTTGTTGATGTAGCCACTGCAGTTTTTCAATTTCAATTCGCAACCGTCTTATCTGTAACAGGGCAAAAATGGCTGTTTTATTCATATTTTCAAGTTGTTAAATAACTCACCAACAGTGCTTTGCTCTTCTCCAGATTTACTTTACAAATACAAACCTCTGCTATTGTGTTTCCCGATGTGCCTTTGGAAAGGTCATTATATATCTCAGTCATCGTCCCTTTAACTGCATCCATGATCTGTTGGTCAAACACATCAATAATTATGTCAACAGAACAATTAAAATGGTTTTCATCTAAAGGTGTAGTTTGCAGCCCCCATTTCTTTTAGCAATCTCACTTTATTAGTGTACTTCGCTATATCAGCTGCTACATCTGCAGACGTGGTGGGGATCTGGAAGTCTCCAGTTGTGGATGTTGATGATGAAGAGGAAGAGCTGACGGTGGGTCCTGCCATCATGGTGGCCGATACCGGTGTGCTGGTCACCAGGGTGACGGCGGAGGTGGATGTGGTGTGTGTCGAGTCTTTCTGTTGCACTGCTGCAAGAACAAACCCAACAATAATGATATTTAAGTTTGGAATAAGATGTTTTTGAAAGTTGTCTCTTATGCTCACCAGAGCTGCATTTACTTGATTAAAAATAAAACAGTAATATTGTGAAATGTTATTGCAATTTAAAATAACTCTATTTTAATTAATTTCAAAATGTAATTTATTCCTGTGATGGCAAAGGTGAATTTTCAGCATCATTACTCCAGTCTTCAGTGTTACATGATCCTTCAGAAATCATTCTAATATGCTAATTTGGTGCTCAGTTATTTTTTAATTATTATTGCTACACAATTCTTAATAATAGTTCTTCTTATTATAATGTTGAAAACAGTTTAGTGTTTTATTTTTTTATTTTTAATCAAATAAAAGCAGCCTTGGTAAGCACGAGAGACTACTTTCAAAAACATTAAGAAACCTAATTATTCCAAACTTTTGACCGGTATTGTACATATGACATTTAGTAAGGCAAGGTGAAATGAAAATGAGACCAATCGAACCAATCACCGCTGATTAGCGTCACAAAGGAGGGGTTTGGGAAAACGAATCGTTGAGCGAATCGTTTGGGAGTCGTTGAGCAAATAAAGTAAAAATAAATGCATATTATAAGACAATGAAAGTGTTTTTTGCCCTTGCATGCATGTCAACCTGATGTTGGGGACTCCCAAAACCAAAATATGAACCTTTCATTACCCATAATAGGGGCACTTTAAAACACTAAACGTCATTTTGATACAAGTGAAATTCGGTATTACAACATTATATATATATATATATATACACTGTACATACATGCAACATTTATCATTTTCATTTAAATTTGAAACTCGGTGAGTATTGTAAATAACTAAAATGTATGACAAAATTACTAAAACTTTAAAATGAAGACAGAAAATATAAAAGTAAAAACAAATTCTAAATATTAATAGATTTTTTTTTTTTAAAGAATTTAAAAAAAGACAAAAACACAAAATAAAATGACTTTAATAATAACTTAATACTTTCATTTAAACTATTAATAAAAATTATAAGAGTATCTCTGGCATAAGAACACATTAGCCAATTTACCTTGTATCCAACCAGGGAAACAATATAAAGAGGCAAGCAATAATCAGAATTTTTCAACAAGACATTTGTTGGTTTACTAGTTTCAGGTTTTGTCCAGTTGAATCTTAGAATGGTTCAAAATCCAAATAAACAATGGTTTAATTTAAAAAATGCACAAAACATTTTTGTATATGTTGATAATATGGCAGTCATCTTAGGCTTGATAAATACATACATGGGCAAGAATTATAAATTTATGCTTAAGGTATTGTATCTATCTTAATTTAATTTACGCTGAAAAAAAGGTCTACTGCAACGTACAAAACAACTGGCTTAGAAACAATACGAACACTGCAATAATATTACAGTAATATTAATAAAGAAGTTATCTGAGGTGAATTTCAATTTCAACACAATCGATGACTGAGACGCAAGATGGCGCCAGTTGCGTTTGTATGAAACACAAGAGAGCGATTCCGCTATGCGACAAGAGCGTTGATCAGGCAAGTCAAAAGGTTTTCACTCACCATTGTGTGAATTTGCAGTCAGCTATAATTGTTTTAATCTGTAAGTGAAAGCGTCTGATAATAATGGGGTTACGGAGTAGTAGTAGTAGTATACGGCAAGTCATGTGATCACGTGGAGAGCAGCATAAAGCAACCCGCTAGATCCATAGTCTTATTTTACATGGATCTGAGCTGCATCATACATATAATTATATAATGTATATATTACATTACATTATATAATGTATATATTATATATTTTATATTATTTCAATATTTTATTCTTTGATTTATTGTTAATTACTTTTATAAATAAAATGACTGAATGCGCCTTTAAAACATCAACTATCATCTGATTGGTTGTGAATTTGATTGTTTTGCATACTGATTCACTTTCAATAGTAACATAAGAATTACTTGATGCTGATCTAATAGCATCTGGTGCAACTGATGTTGCTAGAAGTTTTATCCACATTTTTTGGATTAACAGTATTATTTACTGCTTTATTGGCACTGATTCATAAAGAGAATCTGACCTTCAGGTTTGGAGGCTGTGGGCTCTTTGAGTGCAGTGCCAGCGGCTGAATCTTTCCTGTTCCTCTTCCTCTTCTTCCCTGCCTGCTCTTCTCCCAGGTCAATGACCAGCTCCCTCTCAGAGTCCGAGTCCATGTCTTCATCCACAGATGCCGGCTGCACGGCCTCCTCAGAGCCCTTGGGTTTCTCTCTGGGATCTGGGGATGCGGGAGCAGCTTTCAGTTTCTCAGGAGGTTCTTTCTCTGAATCCATACCTGGTTTGTCTTTAGTTATAGGCTCGGAGGTGCTTGTTTTTTGGCTGGTTTCTCCTTTGGTTGTTGTACTGGCTGTAACAGCAGACTCTGCACTGCTGTCTTTGCCCTCACCAGCAGCCGCCGATGGTTTTGACTTTTTCTTGGGTGGCTCTTTCTCATTTTTATCATCAGCTACGGTTTTGTCATCTTGGCCGCTCTTAGATTTCTGTTCGTCGTCGCTACCGTATTCACTGTCGCTGGAGACAGACTTGTCGGATTCCTCTGTATCGCTGTGCTCTACGCCTTTATACACATGCTCAGATATTTCATCTATACCTGTGAGACACAGAAATGTTTAACCTTCAGGAAAGTAATACAATGGCTGCACATTCTCTATCAATAAGTCATTATAAATGAAAAGGATTATAGAGTGTAACTAACTCACTGGTGATGAAAACAGGACTATTTAAAAAGCGCTAAAAAAAATTATATTTAGAATTCTAAAAATGCTGTTCTAAAAACTATTAGATATTGCAGAAGGTGTAATGAGTTAAGCAAAACTGTATTTTACCTAACAGGGAAGATATAGGCATAATTAGTCGAAAAATATGTATGTTTTGTCACAAAACTCATGTTGGACTAACAAAACAAAAATGCTTTTTAAGAAACGTAAGTAATACCATCAGAGAGTTTTAACAGAATGGTTTGTGAATGGCAGCAAAACACTGAAAGCTGTTGCAATTGCAATTGTGCGTCAATTCAAAGTGTGAAAATGGCTGTTGTGTTTCTGATGACAGATTTCAATCTGAACTCACCCAGCTGTGCTTTGCAGCTCTCTATGGTCTTATCCAGGTTAAGTTGGAAACGGCTTCTGATCCGTCTCTTAGGGGAGGTGAGGGAGGGCTGAGCCCCATGCTGCTGTTGTTGCTGGACACTTTCACTCAGCTCCTTCAGGTCCATCTCTGCCTTACTACGATCTGAAAGCGATCACAAGACCGCTATGAGCAGATCTAAAAGCATACTCATTCGATCCTCATTACATCCTTATTTGAGCTACAGGACATCAAGTATAAATAAGATCTAGGAAGATTTAGAAAGGCTTTTTTGTGGAATAGCATCACCAATGAATTATCCACAATGAGATCTTAATGTCTTATTGTGAAGAAATTAAATATGGTCAGTTTTGATTTCATGTTTACTTTCACACAGTACAACATATTGAACATACTTCCATTCCCTCCATCACAGCCTTGTTTCTGTTCACATAAAATTTCATATGTTGTAACATTACATACAGTGCCTTGCGAAAGTATTCATACCCCTTCATTTTTTCATGTTATGTTCCTGCCTTATGTAAAACTGCTTTAAATTACTTTTTTTCCCATATCAATCTACACTCCATACACCATATAGACAAAGCAAAAACAGAATTGTCACAACCTCGTAAATTTATTAAAAATAAAAAAACTGAAATAAGTACATTGCATAAGTATTCTGGCTGGGCTACTCAAGGACATTCACAGAGTTGTCTATAAGCCACTCTTGCTGTGTGTTTAGGTTCATTGTCCTGTTGGAAGGTGAACCTTCTGCCCAGTCTGAGGTTCTGGATGCTCTGGACTAGGTTTTCATTAAGGCTATCTCAATATTTTGGTGCATTGAGCTTTTCTTCTGCTCTGATGAGTCCATCAGTCCCTGCCGCTGAAAAACAGCTCCATTTGCTTTACCATTATGGTGTATGGAGTGTAGATTGATGTGGGGAAAAAAGTAATTTAAAGCAGTTTAGCATAAGGCAGCAACTTAACAAAATGTGAAAAAAATGAAGGGGTATGAATATTTTCGCAAGGCACTGTATATTATGTAACATTTATATTTTAAACATTTTTATGCACACAGTGATGTCTACGTACCTAAAATTATTTTAATTTATAGCCTTCAATTTGGAAGAGAACAGTGGGCAAGATGTGATATAACATGGTATATAGTCAGGTTTTTTTTGTTCAAGAAATTAATACTTTTATTCTGCAAGTGTGCATTAAATTGATCAAAAGAAAATATTCAATATATAAAAAGAAAATAATATAAAAAGAAAATATTTCAAATAAATGCTGTTCTTTTGAACTTTGTATTTACCAAAGAATTCTGTAAAAAAATATATATATTTCCAACACTGATAATAATAAGAAATGTTTCTAGGATCATGTGAGGATCATGTGACACTGAAGACTGGAATAAATTAGATTTGAAATTATTTTAAATAGAAAACAGTTCACAATATTTCTATAAAACTGTGCTTTCGATCAGATAAATGCAGCCTTGGTGAACAAGAGGTTTTGAAAAACATTTAAAAATCTTTTTGACCCCACACTTTTGAATACTAGAAAATAAAATGTGGTTATTATCAGATAAAACAATTAATCAAAGAAACAAGCAGCAGATTAATCAACTGAAGGGGTTTTACCGAGGTTGAGGTTGAGGATGCTGCCGGTAGTGGGGGTCTTCTCCTGTTTAACAGGGGCGCTGGGAGCCGGTGAATGGAAAGGTTTAGGGCTCTCTAAGGTGTTTCCTGTGAGACCTGCTCTAGGAGGGGCAGGCGATGCTGTAAGAGTAGAAATGAGCTTTAGTCATACAAATCATTCGGTTTAAATATTATCAGGAAACATTTCATGTTATATATACCAGTGCAGTCCACTGACTCCTCTCCAGTGCTGTAATGTGGCAGAGCCGCTCTAGAATGACCTTTCTCTGCAGTCTCCTGTTCTCCATCAGATCCCGTATGGGCAGAGGAGTTAGTGCTCATTGGTGAACGAGGCATGTCCGTCATTGAGATTCGCCTTCCTGTCCCGCCCCCAACGTTTCCACTGGACACCATGCTCTTACCCACAAGCAACTTTGGAGATGCCGTTACATCAAAGCTGAACTTGATCTTCTCATGTTTTTCAGGTTTGACAGAGCCCGCGCCAGGGTTTGCCGGGTCCAGGAGCATCTGGAACTGGTTGTCTGGTGTGTAGGGTGTGCGGAATGGAGCGTAATTGAAGACTCCCAATTTTTTCCGGATGTTCTCTACGTACACTTCCATCTCCTGCATGGCACTGTTGAAGATGCTCTTGGTCTTCTTCACAGAGAAGGGGATCTCTTTGGACATGAGGTAGCAGTTGTTAATAGGAACCCAGGCCCTGTATATAAAAACGAATAAGTTAGAATAAATAAATAAAAAAACAGTGAAGTGACGACAAGTGTTTTCTATAAAGAAGTGTCAAGTAATTTTTCTGTCTTCACCTAGAGTGAAAAGCATCAGAATATCAATCATATCCAATCAGAACATATTGGTTTTGTATAAAGATATGAGAAACATGATTTTGGAAAAATGTAGGGCTGCAATAATTGATACAATTGAAAAAAAAAATCCGTAATGAAAATAATCAATAACAAATTTTATTAGTTGGTTCTGTGCACACAGAAGCTCAGTGATGTTGTTTTATGTATAAAAAAAAGTTGAAAAAAAAATGGATATGAATTTAGGAAGTCTCTTACTTTTATAGGATAAAATGTATGTATGTATTTTTGTAATAATGTAATGTTCATATTTGAAACCTTAAATGCATAGCACAGTTAATATTTATATAACACTGTAATATTTATTACATAATACATAAATATTATGTATACTTGTAATATTATTTATGCAATAATATTTGGAATAATTAATACATTTATAGCCTTCATTTTAAAGGAGAACATTGGGCAGAATGTAGAATAAATATATTTTAAAAATATAATAATAAAATAATGTTTTTAAAATTCATTTTCATCTGATTAATCAAAGAAGTGGTCAACCTATAAATGGACTGTCAAAATTCTATTGCGCAACACTGCTGTCGGTCACTTCTGGTTTAAAGCTAAGATTAACATGGAGCAAATTGATTTATAGTTTGATGTTGTGTGTATGGTTGGGACCCAGTTCAACGGTTCCTCACCTGTCGTGCTGCCCAAAGAACCGTGCATCCACTTGTCCATCTTTGTCTCGAAGAGCTTTGGCAGGCCAAAATGGGAATCCCTTCAGCTTGGCCCAGACCAGAGGGTGGGGGTTGCTCTGATGCACACAAATATTTCATGAACAGATGGTTAACTCACACTGGTTACTATGTGAAGAAGGAATTTCATTTCGTTTAGTGTAATACACTCACACATGGTTCACAAAACCAGTTGTCCCTTTTCTGGCATGCAGAGAGATAGCACTCTGGACAGACCTCGATCTCATTCATCTGAAAGGCAATTGGTATTTAAAAACTGGCACTGAATAAAGTGTGTACTTATTTTGGCTTACAATTTACAATACATACTTCATGTTCACAGATCTTTACAATAACTTTAGCCGTTGCTGTAAGTTTATGGTTGCCTAAGAGAAAAACAGACGCAAAGAGATAGTTTTAACAAAACAAACATTCAGCAGAAACTAATTTGACAGTACAGTGGAACCGTTAGCAACCGACCTCCATTATAAATGATACAGTTGTGCAAAATCCACTTCACATCAGCCAGGAAAGCCTCAGTGGAGCCGTACATTTTCTTTTTAATATTCTGAATAGGAACAAAAAGTGAACACACTAATAAAACACTTTCATAAGATGCCAGATTTTAGACATTCCTAGGAATTAGGAATATCGATCAGATTCAAATGCTTCGCTTTCACCTTTTCTAAAGTACAGAGATCCATGGGATGAAATATATATTCTGCATAATCAGGATGCTGTTCCAACGACACCGGCTTCTGAAATGGCTCCGTCTGAAGAAAAGAAAGAGATATTTTAGTATTAGAGGTAAAAAATAAAAATCATCCTGTAATACCTAAAACATTGTAACCATATTTTTTTTACTATTAATTTCTGGCAGCCAATGCTTCCAGTTTTTTTTACTGTAAATTGAATAGGATTTTTTACAGTGTATTGTACGCACAGAATGACACTTGTGTTGGCATACCTTTTTAAAAAAACACTTTTAACCCAACCTAACTAACCAAATTATGATGTAAAGGCTCTACTGTGAATGTAACCCCAAACAGCACCATTGAGACATTCATGAAGCTTTTCAGGTGGGCAGGTATTAGAGGTAAAAAAAAAAATCATCCTGTAATACCTAAAACATTGTAACCATATTTTTTTTACCATTAATTTCTGGCAGCCAATGCTTCCAGTTTTTTTTACTGTAAATTGAATAGGATTTTTTACAGTGTATTGTACGCACAGAATGACACTTGTGTTGGCATACCTTTTTAAAAAAACACTTTTAACCCAACCTAACTAACCAAATTATGATGTAAAGGCTCTACTGTGAATGTAACCCCAAACAGCACCATTGAGACATTCATGAAGCTTTTCAGGTGGGCAGAATGTGTCTGTGCCTGTTCTCTGAGGAAAGGGGCTTAAATGTAAGGCTCTCATTTCATATTGAAGTGTACAATGTTAAAACAAGTGGGAAAACATTAAAATTTCTCACAATTGCTTTTTTTGTGCTAGTTCTAGGCACAGCTCTCAAATGTAGACTAAATCATGGATCTGCAAAAGCAGAGTCACGGAAAGTCATGAAACCTACACCAGGCTGCTTCATCTTCTGGAGAGCAAACTTCAGCAGGAAAGACAGCTGATCCAATGTGAGCATCGTCATAGCTTTACTCTGAGTCTCTATGCACTCTGCAACTGTTATTTTCTGTAAACAAAAGAGAGAAATGCTTAAAGCTTTATTTTAATGCAAATATTAAAGGGATGTTTCTATATGTGACCCTGGACCACAAAACCAGTCATAAGGGTACATTTTTCAAAATAGAGATTTATATAACATCTGAAAGCTGACTACATAAGCTTTCCATTAATGTATGGTAGGATAGGACAATATTTGGCCGAGATACAACTATTTGAAAATCTGGAATCTGAGGGTGCAAAAAAATCTAAATATTGAGAAAATTGCCTTTAAAGTTGTCCAAATGAAGTTCTTAGCCATGCATATTAGGCTACTAATCAAAAATTAAGTTTTGATATATTTACAGTAGGAAATGTACAAAATATCTTCATGGAACATGATCTTTACTTAATATCCTAATGATTTTTGGCATAAAAGAAAAATCAATCATTTTGACCCATACAATGTATTTTTGGCTATTGCTACAAATATACCCCAGCGACTTAAGACTGGTTTTGTGGTCCAGGGTCACATATCGTAAAAAGCAAAATATAATTTTTCTGTTGAAAGAGTTTTAAAAATGTATGCAAAAATGAATTCAGATATCACTGGCATGGTATGCTGCCAGTTACAGCTTATGTTTAGTATTCAGTAACTTAGTAGGAGCATTACTAATTTCACATGCAAAAAAGTTAGCCAATCATAAAAGCAGTAATTTACATGCAATATAAACATTTTAAAGTTACAGTAGCAAAATAAGCCCGTTTAATTCTAAAAGTCAGAGAGGATGGAATATTGTCAGGTAAAACAAAAGTATGACTTTTTAGTGAAAGAAACCTAATATTACAAATGGATTTTGGAGAAAAAAAACAATTAAAAGTTAATTTAACTAATAGATATTGCCATACTTCCCCAGTTGATTAATTACATTAAGAATTGCAAACATTTTTTGTATTACAAGTTTTCTGAAATGTTATGTTTAAATATGCAAATAAGGCATTATCTAATTAATTATGCAATAATTATCACAAATTTCCAGAACAGAAATCTGAACAATGGATAAAGCCAGACTGGTTTTGTGGTCCAGGGTCACATATCGTAAAAAGCAAAATATTATTTTTCTGTTGAAAGAGTTTTAAAAATGTATGCAAAAATGAATTCAGATATCACTGGCATGGTATGCTGCCAGTTACAGCTTATGTTTAGTATTCAGTAACTTAGTAGGAGCATTACTAATTTCACATGCAAAAAAGTTAGCCAATCATAAAAGCAGTAATTTACATGCAATATAAACATTTTAAAGTTACAGTAGCAAAATAAGCCCGTTTAATTCTAAAAGTCAGAGAGGATGGAATATTGTCAGGTAAAACAAAAGTATGACTTTTTAGTGAAAGAAACCTAATATTACAAATGGATTTTGGAGAAAAAAAACAATTAAAAGTTAATTTAACTAATAGATATTGCCATACTTCCCCAGTTGATTAATTACATTAAGAATTGCAAACATTTTTTGTATTACAAGTTTTCTGAAATGTTATGTTTAAATATGCAAATAAGGCATTATCTAATTAATTATGCAATAATTATCACAAATTTCCAGAACAGAAATCTGAACAATGGATAAAGCCAGGTTCAAAAAGTTTCATTTTGTTGACATATCAGGGTCAACGGTTTTTACAAAACTGATTTCAGATGTCTTTTTTTATCACTCCATAAATCAGAAAATACAGCCAGAAAAAAAAAAAATCACCATGTTTTTAGGAACAAAATGGTGTATAAAATCAAGCAAATCAATATGAACAAACCTCTCTGTAAAAAAACTTCAGAATATACAGTAGATGGAACAAAAAAAAAAGATATGTATTGTAAAGAAACGTATTGTAATTGAAATCTACAGATGCAAATAGATTTTTTTTTTTTAAATATGTTTTTGTCTGTAGTATATCTTGCCCAAAATAAAACATTTCCAAATAGCTAACAATCTGCACTGTGAAGATAAATTATTTTTTAGACAAAATAGAGCTGCATAAGCCAGTACCTCACATTCAGGGCAGAACCAGTCTCCCTCGGGCTCTGCAGCCAGTTTGAGGCACTTAGCGTGGTAGACGCGCGGGCAGAGCTCACAGCAGAGCACTTGGCCCTCGCGGTGGCACACGTCATATGATGCAATTTCAAATTTTCCTTTCTCTTTGTAGACAGATGCAAATAGATTTTTTTTTTTTTAAATATGTTTTTGTCTGTAGTATATCTTGCCCAAAATAAAATATTTCCAAATAGCTAACAATCTGCACTGTGAAGATAAATTATTTTTTAGACAAAATAGAGCTGCATAAGCCAGTACCTCACATTCAGGGCAGAACCAGTCTCCCTCGGGCTCTGCAGCCAGTTTGAGGCACTTAGCGTGGTAGACGCGCGGGCAGAGCTCACAGCAGAGCACTTGGCCCTCGCGGTGGCACACCCAGCAGTAGAAGTCATTCCGCCCGTCCTGCGGTACAACATCAACAGGGTCTGTGGTGAGTGCGGGCTGCTTCACATAGTAAAAGGGACCATGTCTTAGTTCTGACTGGAATGCGGGCGAGAGAAACAGAGGGTTGGGGTTTCAAAACATGGGTATTAAAGGTAACAAGACAAAACAAACAGGCACAACGGTTATCGATCAGGGGGTGGCATGGAAGGACAGAAAAGGGCAAATGTAGACTAATGAGCATTAAATGAATGGAATTTCAATCTGTAACGTGAAAGTAAATGCATCCTTGTTAGAGGTGGAAACAAGCTCAGGTCTAATAATTCATTGCAGCTGCATCAACATGAATCATAGGCTGTCCCTGGATACACATTTCTGCTTAGCTCGCATGACAGCCACCTGCCTTGCATTGTTTGGCTGGGCTCACTATCTGAAGGCACGGACCTTAGGCTGTTTGTGAAAATTAATGTCACTGTCGAAATATGACACTTTTCTAGAAGGTAAAATGTTTTTTAAAAAAAACAGTAGTGGTCAACTTGAGGGTTTATCAATAGCTGATACCAGGGTTTGACAATAAGTGTGGTCTGTTTGCATATGGTTGCTGTTGAGCGAATGCTCGTGGTGTGAGATGCTGAAAAAACGGTGGATGTGATGATGTTTAAGGTGTGATGCAATAGCCACATCAGTCAAAACATGTACAGTCAAACCAAAATTTATTCAGACACCTTTCACACATTATCACAGTTTATTCACTATAATTTAGAAAATGGTAATAATATATGACAAGAACACAGAGATAAACTGTCAGAACAAATTCATCTTGATAATGTCAGATAACACTTAAAGGATCACTCCACTATTTTTGAAAACAGGCTCATTTTCCAACTCCCCTAGAGTTAAACAGTTGAGTTTTACCGTTTTCGAATCCATTCAGCCGATCTCCGGGTCTGGCGGTAGCACTTTTAGCTGTAGCTTAGCATAGATCATTGAATCTGATTAGACCGTTAGCATCTCGCTAAAAAATGACAAAAGAGTTTCTATATTTTTCCTATTTAAAACTCGACTCTTCTGTAGTTACATTTTGTACTAAGACCGATGGAAAATGAAAAATTGCAATGTTCTAGTCCGATATGGCTAGGAACTATACTCTCATTCCGGCGTAATAATCAAGGAACTTTGCTGCCGTACCATGGGTGCAGCAGGCGCAATGATATTACGCAGCGCCTGAAAATAGTCCCCAGCATACGATGTAACTAGAGAAGAGTCAAGTTTTAAATAGAACAAATATCGAAACTCTTTTGTCATTTTTGAGCGAGATGCTAACGGTCTAATCAGATTCAATGATCTATGCTAAGCTACAGCTAAAATCTGGCTGAATGGATTCGAAAACGGTAAAACTCAACCGTTTAACTCTAGGGGAGTTGGAAAATTTGCCTATTTTCAAAAATAGTGCAGTGTCACAGTTTACTTTATTTTGCTATCCTCACTTACATAAATGAACTATAGTGTCCTGCACCCACTAGTAAAAAAAATATCAAAAATGATATCTGGTGTCTGAATAATTTTAGGTTTGACTGTATACTCAACGGTAACAAATAAAACAAGAACACAGGAATGTATTAATATATTGATATTGAACTCTTTCTACTATAATAGCCTGATAAAAGAGGCCTTTCGATTTAATATTCATTGATTTACTTATTTCATTTTGAGGACATCAGTCTAAATATAGCTATTATTAAAATTATAAATCCATATAAGTTATTTAATTTTTAAAAAGTTTAAACTTGATGTAAACTTGATGAAGATAATGTACTCCACATCTGACTCTTAATTTAAAAACTGCTACTTATTGCAAAAAACAGCAAACTGTTTCATTTTCTTCATGCTAAAATATCAGCAAAATGTTTTCAAGCAAGTATACTTGGAAAAACAATAGGAAAATTACTTAAGTATTTGCATCTATTTGATTTCTAGAATCAGCATAAATGTTAATTGTGAATACAATTACATTTAATCAGTTAGAAATTTTGAACATTATATATATTTAAGCGGTTCAAATGTATGAATTAGTTTACATTTAACAAATTGGATTTATATGACAAATATATAAACCTGGATATTGTGTATTTAAAACACATTTGTTTGTTTTTTTAGTAATATTACATAAATCTCATCTTTACTTGTTTCAATTATATGTGACAAACAAATATGCATCACATTACGTTAATTAGTTTATGTTAAAACTGTTTAATCCAAATGGATGTCAATTTTATATGTAATTAAAATACATAAATCTTAAATATAGGTCTAAATATTTTTTGTGATAAGAGTGATAAGATTTTGATAATGACTAAAATTAAATACATTTTTATTTAACAAAATATTTGCAATCAGAAAATTGCATTATTAATTGACAAGGCTCTTAGCAGATTTTGTAACATTTGCCAAAAGTGCACACAAATCTTAAAGTGGCCAAAAATAAAGTTTGGCACTGTTTCAGGTGGCGAAACAGTGAACTCAATCATAAAATGTACATCTATATTAGGATGATAGTAATGATGAATACCATCAAATCTTGTAGAGAAATCACAACGAAGAAGTCGCCCAAAAGACAAAATAAAAAACAAAAAAACAGACAGACACTGAAATTAGTGAATGACTGACATGCAGGACTGAACAAGGGCCTTGTACAGGGAGTGAAAGTTGCACCTGGTCTTTACTGTTATTGATGGCTCCTGGTTTCTTCTTCTTTTTGACAGGACTGGAGGAGGATTCCGATGGCGAGTGTCCGTTTGAGGAGTGAGGGGGGCTGGAAACCTTGCGCTTAGGGACGGTCCTCTCTGCTGACCCTTGATCAGAGACTGCACAGCAATGGGACAGATTACTTACACAAACTTAGAGTTAAAACTGTAGGTATAAATTAAACTATACTGAACCAATTAAATCCGACCACAAAGCATCAACAAAAATGGAAGTTTAACAAACATGACGTGTTTGCACTGTTTTGACACTTGATAAATGTGGCAATAAATGTGGCACTCTCATCTCATCAAGCACAATTCTCACCCTTGGATCGTGTTGCGATTTCCATCCTTTCAATTGCATCTGACTCCTTCCCTCCTTCAGCCAAACTGCCACAATGAAAAGAAATCAATGGTATTTAAATGTCCATGTTGTACACCTATAACTGCTGTTTTGTCGTTATGGCACCTGCACTTCTGATGCCATTCTTTTCGGTACAAGAAACTGCTTTACTAAAATGATGCTTGAATTCATTTTTCACCTTCAGAGGGAATGTGTTTAGTGATATTGAAGCTAAAAATTTGATACTAGCAAAAAATAAATAAAAATCAGCTGAGGCCTTTCCTGATGGATTCGTCAACGAGTGACATGGCATAAAAATATCAAATTTTATGTAAATATATACAAAAAAGGCAAAGCAGTTTCATTTCTTTAAACAATAATGTGCTTTTCTCCAATCCAAAAACACAACAGACAACCCAATTTAATTATGCAGTGCAAAAAAAAAGAAATACTTAATATTTCTTGTATGTGTATATACGTGTATATACAGGTACATCTCAAAAAATTAGAATATCATGAAAAAAAAGTTCATTGCTAAAGAAGCTGGTTGTTCACGGAGTGCTGTATCCAAGCATATTCTTAGAAAGTTGAATGGAAGGAAAAAGTGTGGTAGGAAAAGGTGCACCAGCAAGAATTTGGGGACAAGATTTACTTGAAAATCAAAATGACTTAAGATATAAGTCTTATTTTCTGAAAAATGTATGAAAATTAGGTGAGTCTGATTGAAACAAGAAAAAAATATCTGTCTATGGGGTAAGAACAATAAACTTAATTCAAAGGAAAAACAAGATTATTTTTCTTACCCAACTTTCTTAATTTTTATTTTTATTTATTTATTTATTTTTAAACAAGACTGTCATTTTGCTTCAAGTAAATATCTCGATTTAAGAATGTTTAGATATTTGTACTGGAAAACAATACAAAAATACTGAGCAAGAAAATTATTTTTTGCAGTGTATCACTGGTGGAAGTAGCACCAAGATGGTTTCCTCTTACTGCCAAGAGAGAATTCTCTAATAGAAATCCCAATAAACACACAAACGCCATCTGAGCCATCAGAGCGATGGGCCATAACTCATCAGATGTAGCGTCAGTTGATGCTAATGCTAAACCTCTGTGGAAATTTCAATTTCAATGCAGCACTAGGACTTGAGACCTTCCAAGCGACATAACGTTTCCCATCAGCCTATGTGGGTTTAAAAAGCCTCCTTTTCTCTTCTGATGCCTGGGTAATTTTCACACCCACCCATCGTGAGCAGAGGAACAGAGAACGACCT
Organism: Sinocyclocheilus rhinocerous; assembly: GCF_001515625.1. Classification (NCBI taxonomy): domain Eukaryota; kingdom Metazoa; phylum Chordata; class Actinopteri; order Cypriniformes; family Cyprinidae; genus Sinocyclocheilus; species Sinocyclocheilus rhinocerous. Next base: position 29,749 of record NW_015655381.1, read on the forward strand.
CCACGAGCAAACCTCGAGATGATCAGAGAATCACACTGTTATTGTCTATTCTAGGTCTATTCTAATGCGTTTGCACTGATGTGGCAGCGATATCTTGCTCCGTCCTGCACCCCCAACCTTCACAGAGATGCAGATGGGGAGGGGAGGTGTTGACAGCATGCACAAGGCAAACATCTGTAGAGATTGAGCACTTGCCATCTTGGCCTTCTCACGTCCAGCCTACATGCACCATCCACTCCCCACCCACAGAAGAATCCAGCTCCTCTTACGCAAGCAATAATCCGAAAACATGAGTTAAAATGGCAAAATACAATCGCAGATACACCTATAACCTTAACACACAAGCTTCCTCCCCAAAAACACACAGTCAGACTAGCATTGTATGGTTGTCCATCTAAAAACTGACATATAATAACAGCATACCTTTTTCTTTACAGGCACAGTACACAGATTCTTCAGGCTGAGCCTTTGAAATGTTTTTTCAGATATAAAGGCAGTGAGGGATGAGACAAAGATGGGTGCAGAATTTTCCAGAAGGGCCCTGCTCTCCCTGCTGCTCTCAGAGCGATTGTCAATCTTTAACCTCAGCTGTGTGCTGCCGATTGGTTTGAGAGCCACACGGAGGCGCGTGATTGGGCGGCTGGTGCTGTGTGTGCCACACAGGCTCTCCCTGCTCTTCTCTCTCTGCTCCGATACACTGCTGCAATGCAGGGAGGGCTGCTTCTGCTGCTGCCATTCACCGGGAAAATACTCATATTCTACCCTGAGAACTACCGGTGTGAATAAACATGGGACGCAGATGTTCGGACAAACATGTCAGATGGTTTTATTCTCCTCCCCTTCTTGCAGTCACGGGTTAAGGGCGACCATTTTGATCCCATTCTCCGTCCTTGTCGTGTTAAGTAAGAGCCAAACGGAGATTTGACAAATGAGCGGCTCTCAGGAATGCAGCAAGGGCCTTGTAAACACCAAGAGACAAAGAAAAGGCTGGAAAATGTAATCTGAGTCGTGGTAAATTGCAGGTCTTGGGAATACTCCTTATTCTCTGTCATTTAGCTGCTCAAGACTGACTTACACCCAGCCGGCTGCCAAAATGAGCTCATGTACCACTAAAAATAATTTAAATTGCTCACTAATGTTGTAATAGGATCAAGGATGCTCATTGTTCCGTCTGGATCCATTGATTTATTCAAAAACACATTGAAAAAAATTACTGTTTTTTTAATGATTATGTTTTTAATTTCTGCATTAATTCAATAAAACAGTAAATGATGTCACAGAGGCGATCCCTGTGGTCCTAAATCACCAACGTCAGTGTGTCTCCTAAATATCAGATAATTCAACCCTTTTATGACAAAACAAGGTTAGTTCATGTTGTAAAATATCACGTGGATTTATGATTTTATGAACGTGGATTTCATGACATTTGTAATTCATACACACTACCGGTCAAAAGTTTGGGATCAGTAAGACTTGTAATGTATATATACATATAAGCAACAACCAACCCATTATTCAAGGTGCAAAAAATATTGTTACACCACATGACATTTTTTTAGTAACATTCATTTATACTTTTTTTTCTTTTCTTTTTTAAAACAATAAAACAAAAATAAATAATTTGAGTAATATTTAGAAAAAAATATGGAAACTCTTCTTTGTCTACTACTAATAAAAATGATTTGATGATGATAATTCAAAATGATGTTTCTTATATCTCCCTGTTGTAATTCATTCTCTGCTCTTTTTTAACACACAAACTGATCCACCCCCCAAAAATCTCAGCAGCTAAACATTAAATCACATTTCTAAAGTATAATCTCAAACAGATATCAGGAAATCACGATTGCACATACACTGTCAGTCAGACAGGTGAAGCCGATAAACAGTCAGGTTTAATCACTTGCTTTAACAGCCAAACTGTCCAACGTGCAGGTTATTTTGCAGACAATGACTGCTATGGCAGGTTAAGAACTAAAAAAAAAAAAAACACCTCAGTTTGACATTATGGTTGTGGAAAAAACACTATTCCACTGCTTTGACCTCTGATCAGACCCCTGCTGTATTAAATACAGTATCCAACGACTTGCCATCCAAGAGAAATATTTGAAATACTGGATACAAACGTAATATTAATAATGCCACATTAAGACAAAATGCTTGCATTCACAGACACAAACACGGTCTTTGTGGTTGCACAGTCGAAAGAGGAAGTCTGTCTGAAATGGCTGCCAACTCATACCACAACTTAAGTTTTGATAAAATGCCTGGCCTGTACAGAGTCTTTACATCCTGAGTAAACAGACAGAAGCCTCTATTTAACCCAGAAAGACAAACACAAGCCTATTACACCATCTATATGCATCTATTGATAGAAAAGAAAGTCTCTTCTATTTCAGATCCAATAACTCTGTCAGCAAATGCAATCTGCTGTGTGCTTTAGGCCTATAGCCTGAGCAAAATGGACATTCAGCATTATGTCGGCCATTGGAAAGTGTTCCCTTAAATTGCAACCTGAGCCAAAAATGCTGCTCGATCTTTCTGCCAGTCTATATGTGCACTTCCTCTTACAGTCTGTACTGTCTGCTCTTCAGGGCCTATCATTTTGAGAGGTCTGGCCTGTGACACAACCTGACACAACTGTGCTCCTCTCCAGCTCTAGAGAAACTTTACTAGGAGAGAGACCAGAAGAGGCCAGTTTGGTCACAGTGTTAGCACAGGTCAGCCATGCGAGCCTGGTGACTAAAACACAGTGTGAGTGTGATTTCTGAGTTGCCTCTGCCTGCCAGGATCCAGCTCTTTGGTGTTGGGACAGGTTTTTGTCCCCTGTCTCTCAGAAAATCCTGTATTTCTGCATGACATAATTCAACCATTAGCGTTAAGAGGTAGTGTAAAAAGCATATAAGCAATGAAAAATCTCTTACCTCTGTGGATGCATGGCTTAAAACAGTGGGTAATGTCAATGCTTACTAAAACATGGAGGACAGCCCTCCCTCCCTCTCTCTCTACACAGCAGTCTCTGCTCTCCAAGCCAGCCAAGCCAACATTCTGATAACAGCAATGAAAGCAGTTCTGTGATTGGCCGGTTTTTACAGGCAGGATGAAAGGCAGCAGCTGATTGGCTGACAGGTTTCCTGAGTAAATTTCTTTTGTTCAGTACAGACAGGCTGTGGCAGGATTGTGAACTGAAAAAGGAGCTAGGCCTTGATGTGTACAGCTAAAACTGAGCTAAATAATTTACAGTCAAGCTCTTGTTAAAGGTGTTTTACATTAAATTAAAACAAGTAATTGTTAAAGTAGTAAAAAGGCCTTGACAAGGCATTGAGTGCTGAAATTAAACTCTGCTTAAAGGAAAATCATACTTAAATGATAAATATCTGGTTCATCTGGTTTTTCAGCCTTAATACATATATTTGCATATTATATGCAGTTAGAAAAGTTTCAATTTGAATTTGTTAATCGTTCACTACGTCATTACCTCTGAATCATTCACTAATTCGTACCACATCATTGATTCTACAAATTCATATCATCATAACAGCTTGGGTTGGTTATCTAGTTGTTTCTTCAAGTACATTAGTGTTAAGAGTGATTTCTACTCAAACAGTAAAGAGAGAGCCTTAAAGGGACAGTTCACCCAAACATGAAAATTCTGTCATCATTTACTCACTCTCAAGTTGTTCCAAACCTGTATGAGTTTCTTTCTTTTGTGGAATTTAAAAAATATATATATTTTGAAGAATGTTGGCAACCAAACAGTTGCTGGTCCCCACTGGATTCCTTAGTAGGGGGAAAATACAATTTAAGTCATTTGGGACCAGCAGCTCTTTAAGATATCAGGCTCTTGTTTTTTTTTAGCTTCAGACTATGAATCAGTTCAGTCTGAGGAAGATATCAAACATGTTTCTGTATAAGTTTGTAGTGTTCTGAATGACTTAACAGTCGGGTAGTTTGTGATCCTCAGTTATTTAGTGTATGATGCCTAGTTTTTTCTGTAACTATTTCAGGCGGGTAAATGTATGATGCCTAGTGTTTTAAAATCTGTTCAGATTTTAAAAATCATGTAGTGTATTCCAGCCTTAATTTATACTCAAGATGCCATCACCATATGTTTCAAACAGACCTGAGAGGGTGGGGTTTGGGCACAGCTTATCTGAAACCCACTCTAGTTCGACAGGTTCTGAAGCACCTTGCAGTGGTTCAGCTGCCAAAACACACCCCACACTTGATGTCTCCTTGCAAAACCAGACTTTGTGTTTTAGTATCTAAAAGGAACCAACAACACATGCACATTTAATCAAAGGCTACTGAAACTGACTAATAAATTATTAGATTTTTACACATTTTGATTTTTACATTTGCTTGCCCATGCAAATCTCACTAACACAATACTAGGGTGTTTTGGGTGGTTGCCAGGATGTTGCTATGCGGTTACTATCATTACTGCATTACTATCCATTACTATCCTGTTGCCAGGGTTTTGTGGGTTGTTGCTATGGTGTTCTGGGTGGTTCCTTACTAGCCCAATTCCTTAGACAAAACTTAAAAGCGAATTCTTAAAGGGAGAGTTCGCCAAAAAAAAAGAAAAGAAAGAAAATAAAATTCTGTCATTGTTTACTCACACTCATGTCATTCCAAACCTCTATGATTTCATTTCTTCAGTGGAACACAAAAGAAGATATTTTGATGAATGATGGTAACCGAAGTGTAATTACATTATTTAAAAGCAATAAACAGAATGCTTAACATAGCCCTTCGTCATCTTTAAAACATACGAGTTCAATACTGTTCAGAGACCTAGTAGGTCATGTCACAGACTGTCCACTAGAGGAGGCTATTCAGCTTTCTGCTCCTCATGTTGTCATCTATGCTGAGGACAGCTGTCTGAGACTCTCTCTGCTGCATTAATAAATCAAAACACATACTGACACAGACACACACTCACACAGCATGGAAGATCTCAAGCCAAAGAAATATTGATAATATGGAGAGTTTTTCCATAGACACACTGATTTTATTCAGCTGCATATCTACAGTACAGTATATATTCACATGAGTCACAGGATTTGCTGGTTTAAAATGCAGTTTAGTTATAAAAAACTGTATATATAATTATACTGTATATATTTTCTAAAAAATACTGACAGCTTGGAAGATCTCTAGAGATATCTAGAAATAATAGCATTTCATCCATCTCTTTTATTAAACACTCAGTTGCCGTAAAGGGATAATTCACCCAAAAATGAAAAATCTGTCATCATTTTCTCATCATCATGTCATTCCAAATCGAAATGACTTTCTTTCTTTGGCGGACACATAAGAAGATATTCTGAAGAATTTTGGTATCCAAACCATTTCCCACTGACTTCTATTGAATGGGCAAAAAAAACAAAAAACAATACTGAGCCATTTTTCAAAATGTCTTTTTCTGGGTTCCACAGAAAAAAAACGAAAGTAATACAGGGTTGGAGTGATGTGCCAGTGAGTAAATGATGACAGAATGTTTATTTTTAGGTGAACAATCCCTTTAAAGAGCTTCAAGCACAGTGATACAATTTCCTAACCTTGAATTAAACAGATGTAATTATTGCACTTTTTTTACTCACTCCTCATTCATACATTCCTGAAGAGGTGATTTAACCTAGTAGATCTTTAAAGCACTTCATCTGGAGAGGGGATGGACAAAAGAGAGGTTCATGACTGCATGTTTGCAGGTAGAGAATCTATAGATGCAGATGATTAGGGGCTATCTCCTGTCCTTTAAAACTGCTATCTCCTGTCCTTTCAAAGGGGACAGAGTGAGGGGGTTGAGGGGGTAAACCATTTCACACTCTTGGTAGGGGGAAGTGAGATTGTGCTGTGAATTGGGGGAGGGAACAACAACAGGTCTATGGGCCGCTTTCTGGGTTTCTGAAGAATGTTATTGGGACACTCTCAGTTTTGTGGTCAAATATGCTCAAAACCGAAAATTTTAATCTCATATAGCATGTTATTACTCTACATTATTTAAAAATAAGACTTAAAAAGCACCACTCCACTTCAAATTTGCACATTTCCTTGGCGTACAAGTCCAAAAAGACATTTTAAAATATATTCTTTAGTTATATGAGTTTTTCCTCACTGATTATCAAATTGCTTGATGCTTCAGTTTCACGTCTACGTTTTTTGGCCAGATGAGACCAGAGGTTGTATAGCAGGGAAATGTCATGACAAGAAACAGCAAGCAATGAGCTAATTACTACTCTCTCTCTCTCTCTCTCTCTCTCTCTCTCGAGACGAGTTCATTGCTATCTTCCATGTCTGGTCTTCAGAGGGCAGAGCACTTACAGCCTCTGCAGACCACAAGAATACAAGTGTGTCCTAAAATGCTTTTTTGAGCATTTATTTATATTTACATCAAAATATATAAATATGCATCACAAAATGTGAGCTTATTATGTATATCAGGCATAGGAACACATGCCTTTGATAATTTACAGTAAGGTTATCATAGTTTGCTGTGTCATATATATATTATACATTAAAGCCTTTATTTTGTAGCCTTTCCTCCTGCACACACAGCAGTTTAATTTATTATTATTTTTTAATTATTTTAATTTAAATGTATTATTATTTACTATTTGTACACTTAAAATGGATTTTTCGGGGCATTTTATCTTTGCAAGAACATATTATTCTTTCTAACCATACAAAAACACATAGTATGTCACCTATTTGCTTAGTAAATATAATTTACTTTGCAAGTATCATCAATGTGAACAATAGCTTATTTTAATGCATAATAAAATCAATGCATAATATATGTCTAGAAAAACAAACATGTTAGTAATGAAAAATAAAGTTATAGATGTTTGCCTCCCTATTTGCCTAAAAATATTTGCCTCCACGTTTAAATATCCACAGTATTTCTGTCACTTTTGGTGGCAAATTTAACTAGTTTACATTATGCAGTATTGTGCATATTGAAAAGCATTCTGCAACTTATTCGCAACTGTTCAAGTGCTTGTAGGCTACATCGTGTATATTGTGTAACGTATTCTTTGTGTGCATAATGTATATTAGGCTACATGTAAATCTCGATATTGTGTATTATGTGTAAATTGTGCAGTGAGTTTATTGTGCTCTTGTACATTGCCTTATACTGTCACTACGTGGCTGCAATGTTGGTGGACCACATGAGACCGACGTACACGTTGTAGTGCCGATAAAGTGATTGATTTGACAGACTATGAATAAAAATGTGTGCTACGAACAAATAATTCGATCTCTCGCAAAGACAGCGAATTCATCACACTCAACTTATGCAAATAAAGGCGTAACGTCAGCATACTCATTAGGGATACGTGTTATCTCTATGTGGTCCTTGGAAGAGCTCAAAATAAATGCACTATATTTTTTTCTACGATATTGCGACTACTGCCCATCTCCTACTGGATGTCTATTTTTCGATCTGCGGGGGTTCATGTACTTGTAGTTTCTTTCCTTTCCAGCTCTGTGTAGAATGCTCGTATCGCCCGAATGGCAGGACTACATTACCCAGCAGCCCCCTGCGCGCATGGTTCGGGCAAGGCTTCTTTAAGCTTTGGGAGTGTTTCCCATTTAAACAAACATAGCTAATGCCGAAGATGGCGGATGCGTAGAAGTGGCTTAAAGAAACTGGAGTGTTTCACTGGATACATTTACACCGGTAAGTGAACCGAATCACTTCTTTGCGATCGTAAATGGATGCATTTAAGCAATTGTTGTGTTCGTGAAACAATGTTACGTGATGCCGGTTATTCAGAAGTACATTCTTGTCCACGGTGGGGATCTTGCCACCTAGTTATTCTGCCTTTGAGACAATAATCGTAGTAACACAGTGTTGCCAGAGACAACATTCTCCAGCATGTTTGTTTACTTTTCATAACAAGATCCGTTTGTGCATTTTTAAAGAAAATTCTTATGCGGTCATATTAACATTTTGCCGTTAAGTAGACGCAGTTTTAACACTATTTTCTTAAGTTAATGAACATTTTGTAGCGATTTGAATCCAGTCTGAATGTTTTGCGATATACAACAACCCTAAATGATTAAGTTATTTTTGTAATTGCTGTACTATTCCCGTTGTTGGTTTATGTAATATTAATACATTATGGACTTTTTGCTTGTTTTAAATCTTTAATCAGCACCAAGTTTGTTGACCAGTTTTTGGATCACCTGATAGTTTACATGAGTTTAAGTTAGTTTCACATTATCTTAACCCTTTATCTGTCACTATCACGCATACTTATTTTTATTAATTCTTCCAACTTTTTCATTTAATGAAAAACTTATTGACCTCAAACGATCTGTTGAGATGTATTGTGTGATGTTTTATTATGAGGATGTTGTGTAGCTTTTAATGACCCAAACAACAAGATGGTTTCCTGGTTAATGACACAGAGGGTGGAGATTAAATTATCATAAGTCAGAAATGAACAAACCAAAGCTGGGCATTATTTACAGTGTTTTATGCTTTTGTTTTGCTACCTACCAAACTGTGGTGTATTAATTAGCTGAGAAAACAGTTAAAGGGTTAATACAGTTAAAACCAAAGCTGGGCATTATTTACAGTGTTTTATGCTTTTGTTTTGCTACCTACCAAACTGTGGTGTATTAATTAGCTGAGAAAACAGTTAAAGGGTTAATACAGTTAAAATCAGTGTAGACCACTTTAGTGATGCACAAGCCAGCGGGATAAGTCCCTGTGATAACTCTCATCTTAGATTTTTTTTGTTGTATTGCATATTTGTGCAGCTAAAATGTGATGTAGGTCGTACTGACTGTATTAGATGCTGTAATTATGGCTGTGTCTCAAACCCCAGTGAACTCTCTACCCAGACAGTATTGTTGGACATGACAGGAGTGTTTTAAACGTGCATATTGTGAACGCAGGAACATGAATGATTCTTATCAGAGTCAACAGACACTATTTTTAACACCCCCATTCTTTGCTCTTGCGATGTTAATTGCAACGATTTAGCCTGAGGTAGTCAGTGCACTGCAGGAAAGTTTGAGGAAGTTCCTCTGAATTCACAGCGTTTCGCGTTATGTAGTGATCCAAATGCAGCAGTTTCTGAGCGAGGAGAGTTTGACCACATCCCACCGTTGCGAACATATTCACTGGCCATTTATAGAAACATCACAGAACCACATTTGTAGGACCAACGTTTCCCTGAAATCCACATGCACTCATGCTGACATATATAGATGCTGTGAAATATATTTTGCTTGTTATTTGGACAGTGAAGGTACAGGTAGATAACATGCTTGCACTCTGACTGTTTAATAACATATTTTTAGAACTGTGACTGATGTGCTTTTATTGCCTCCACAGTGCAGTAAGAACTTCCTAATAATTATGTGATTAAATTTAAAAGCTGCAGCCTTTTTAGCCTGTAGTGCACTTATTCTGTGTATAAAAATAGTTTAATATAAGTGTGTTTTTAAAGCAGTTCTGTAGTTGAATGCATGAGAACAGAACAAGCGTTATGCACAGCGGTGTATGTTGGTGCTCACGTACGGGACCCACGGATGCCCTGACTGCGTGTGGGAAAAGACCCTCTGAACTCTTCTTCACACTGGTCGCAGGCTGACCCCCCCTTCCCCCTTTATCTGTTCCTTTCTCCCCAGCTCCCTCTCTCTCACACGCCGAGCGTCAGGCTGCATTAACTATGAATCAATCTTGTGTTGAACGCTTTGACTGCGGACGGGGTTAAGAATTAAAGGATGCATAGATTCTCTGTCCTCTTCCATTTGTTAGCTCGGGCTTTATTTATCATTGACTCTCTCAGGGGAAGAAAAAAAAGAAAAATGCTTGTGCGAAAGATTTCCCATGATTTTTGAAGGACCATCAGAGTTTTGATTCGAACATTTAAACATCTTACATTTTGTCTTATTTTAATGTCCATTGTTGTGGTTAAAGGAATAGTTAATGAAAATTGTCATTATTATTTTATTGTCATTTTGGGGGGGGGCGGGCTGCCCCCCTAATATAATGGCAGGGGAAACACTGCATAACTATCATGTGACTTCAGAAGACTTGCGCAAAGTTTTATGACCCACTTTTATGATACTTTAAAAAATAAAATATTTTTTAAAAATAATTTTGGAACTTGACAGCCCCAGTCCCGTTCACTTTCATTATTTGGAAAAAAGCGACCAGGATATTCATCCAAAAATCACCCTTTGTGTTACATGGTAGACAGAAATTAATTAATTATTTTCATTTTTATATGAAATATTCTTAAATGTCTTGTCTCTTATAAATGTTCCTTTTTGCACAGATATTTTGTGGTTTCCTCTTGGATCGCAGGATGTTGTGACTAGCAAAACGGCAGAATGACTAATGTGCTTCTCGTCACCCTTCTGACACTTGTCTGATCGTCCCCGCACATTTTGCATTTATCAGTCCACAATACTTGAAGTTGAAATGCTGCTGTGAGAGCGAAAAAAGGAAAACAGTGTGGTTGTGGGTAACGGTTATTTTCAGAGCAGGGAAAATGGTCCAGTTATATCATGTATCTGTGTGTTTGTTTCAAATGTAAGATTAATGGTGGGGGGTGTATAGTGTTGCTCCAAGGCGCTTGTGTTGGTGGCAGTGGGTTGAAACAAAAGCTTGATTGTTGCACTAATTGAAATGTGATACCTGCTACTTATAATGGCTTTTTGCTCAGAGTAGTTAAAGGTGTTGGTGCAGGCGGGATATTGTAGCCCTGTACTTTTAATACGTGTGGTGAGGTTGACTCGTGTGCAAAATTAATCGAAAAACGAACCACTTGGAACTTACAGGATATTAATGATTTATTGCACCGGTCAGATCCTCGTATAATGGCTTTTTGCTCAGAGTAGTTAAAGGTGTTGGTGCAGGCGGGATATTGTAGCCCTGTAAACTTTTAATACGTGTGGCGAGGTTGACTCGTGTGCAAAATTAATCGAAAAACGAACCACTTGGAACTTACAGGATATTAATGATTTATTGCACCGGTCAGATCCTCAACGAAAACATTTTCAAGTGTAAATATTTCGGATTTGGAGCTTGTGCCATAATTGACGACACTAATTTGTAGCCCGTTGTAACTTTCCATTCTGCTAACTAGAGAAACAAGCAGAAAAGTAAAGTTAGTCCTTCTCAATCAAGTCCAGAGAGAGTAATACATTAAATTCCTTTCACTCTTCCACTCCTGTACACCTTTAGCACTGTGAATGGATGCCAGATTGTGTATCATGGAATAAATTTACAGTTTTTCTTTATGTTTACTCGGCTCGTAAACCGCATATTGAGAACTTTCTCCCTTCACTCGTTTAGACACCCAGTCAAGAGCTCAACTGTGAAGGTTTGTCTTTCGCAAGTCAAAAATTCTGTGCGAATCATTTGGAAACTTATGAGTCATAATTAAGCATGGCATCTGCGTGCGAGCGTCGCCACTACATTTTACAGCTCTCTTCAGTGTCCTATAGCACAAGTCGAATTTAAGAGGAATGTGTAAGTTGCATCCAGCTGTGGCTGCTTGTGTAAAGCTGTGTTGCCATGACGACACTCCTGCATGACTGGCTCAAGGTCGTTCGGGCGGTGACGATGAGCTGGATGTGCCTGGCGACGGCGTGTGCACGATATGCACACATACGCGGAAGGAAGCTCTCTGCAGTGCTGTGGGTGTCTGAAAGTGAAACTTGAAAATACATGCAAAGACTGTCTGTGCATGAAGACTTTCTCTTAAGATGGTGATAGTGCTTGAGGAGGAAAATATTGTGTTCGGTTTTTCATTTTCTCATTGCTGTCGTGCTTAATTTGTTGCATTTTCCAGCCCAGTTCAGATTTGTTGTAGTTTTCCTGTTGTTGCCGAGAAAAGTGGAGAGAAAGAGCGGGGAAAATGGCTAACGAGGTTTAAAGAGTGAAAAGTGCACACTCCTGTTTTTTTTTCTTTTTCCTCTCTCGTTATTTTGGCTTTCTCACCCTCTGCTGAAGAATGCTCGTAAAACGGGTTCACCTGAATAAGCCCACAGGAGGGTAAGGCCCTGGTCTGGTCTTGTTACCATTGTAAAAAGTTAGCAAGACTTGGTGTGTGTTTGTGTTGTGTTTAGGGCCCTGTTGTATAATAGTAGAGAAAAGTTTTAAGTCACGAAGTAAACGTTACCAGATGTGTTCTCCGGCAGTCGAGCCTAGAGGAAGGAGAGGGGGAGAGAGAGAAGTAGATGGAAAGAGAGAAAGTCAACTTTGGATGAACTTCTCATCTGCTTAGCGGCCACCTTGTTTTCATTTTGCCAGCATCCCCACCCCCCAATTTGATGAAAAGTTTGTGGAGAGTTACTCAGAATTCCACACTTACAAAACCCCACTGTAGTGTTGGAAAACTTTAACAACCGAACTGCATACCTATAGAATATTTACTCTACAATTAAAGGATTAGCCTAGTTCACTGAAAAATGAATATGCTGTCATTGTTTATTCACCGTTGTTCCAAACCTGCAAGACTATTTTATCTGTGCAACACAAAAGAAGATATTTTGAAGAATGTCTAAGGGGTTCTTTTCTTATTTTCAAACCCGTACATCAAGTTTTCAGGTCTGACGTCAGTGACACCAAGCGTCATTCGTTCTTGTTTGTCTCATGACGGATCACAACATGCCAGCTCTGAAATTCTTCAAAATTAGTAGTCGACAATGACTGTCTTTTTTCTGTGGAACACAAAAAAGATATTTGAAAAATGATTTGGGTTTTGCTTTTTTCCCCAATACAATGAAAGTCAGTTGGGGCCAATGTTGTTTGACTTTCTTTTGTGTTCCACCGAGTAAGTAATTGATAGCAAATCTTAAATTTTTAAGTAAATTATCCCTTTAAAATAGCTAAATATGTAACTGTCTGTCTCTATTAAAGATGTCTTATTTTATGCTCCGTAAAAGAAAGTCAATCAGGAACTTTCATTTCTGGGTGAATGATGCCTTTAACTCTACATTACTCCAGGTGAGAGTTTTATTTGAGTGCAGTTGTGGGTCATAGGACTGCAACACAAAAGAAGATATTTTGAAGAATGTCTAAAGGGTTCTTTTCTTATTTTCAAACCCGTACATTAAGTTTTCAGGTCTGACGTCAGTGACACCAAGCGTCATTCGTTCTTGTTTGTCTCATGATGGATCACAACATGCCAGCTCTGAAATTCTTCAAAATTAGTAGTCGACAATGACTGTCTTTTTTCTGTGGAACACAAAAAAAGATATTTGAAAAATGATTTGGGTTTTGCTTTTTTCCCCAATACAATGAAAGTCAGTTGGGGCCAATGTTGTTTGACTTTCTTTTGTGTTCCACCGAGTAAGTAATTGATAGCAAATCTTTCATTTTTAAGTAAATTATCCCTTTAAAATAGCTAAATATGTAACTGTCTGTCTCTATTAAAGATGTCTTATTTTATGCTCCGTAAAAGAAAGTCAATCAGGAACTTTCATTTCTGGGTGAATGATGCCTTTAACTCTACATTACTCCAGGTGAGAGTTTTATTTGAGTGCAGTTGTGGGTCATAGGACAAAATTTAGTCTCATACACAAGCTCAGTCTTTTAATAAAGCTGCTGACATATCAAAGTGATTTTTAAACGTGAACTGTGCCTATCCTCTTCTTTCTACTCTCACATTCCCCTATATAACTGTATGCTTAACTCTTCCTGTTTAAAGTAACCCATCCTCACCTCTTGACCTCTTTCACCCAAGGTTGATCACCCCCCATTTTTTACCTGTTGATGGGCTGCATGACTAATAGCAGTATATACACTACCGCATTAAATTGATCAAATGTGACCTTAAAGGGTTACTCCACCCCAAAATGAAAATTTTGTCATTAATCACTTACCCCCATGTCGTTCCAAACCCGTAAAAGCTTTGTTCGTCTTCGGAACACAATTTAAGATATTTTGGATGAAAACCAGGAGGCTTGTGACTGTCCCATTGACTGCCAAGTAAATTACACTGTCAAGGCCCAGAAAAGTATGAAAGACATCGTCAGAATAGTCCATCTGCCACCAGTTATTCAACCGTAACGTTATGAAGCGACGAGAATACTTTTTGTATTCAAAGAAAACAAAAATAACGACTTTATTCAACAATTCGTCTCCACCATAGCGCCATTTTGGAGAGTATCCACTGAACGCAAACTGCTCTTCTGTGTCAGCCGCACCACATGGATACGGTGTTTTTGTTCAAATCAAAGCGTAAATAAACGTAGAAAACATATCCGTGTGGTGCGGCTGACACAGACAAGTAGAACAGTATACGCAGTTTGTGTTCAGTGGATACTAGGGCTGCCTCCGTGTATATCTTTGCCTTACAGACATTAAAATCTATAGAGAGTGAAATGTCTACTTTCAAATGAACCAATTCAAATGGAAAACAAATGTTCTTAGATTATGTAATCCGTAGGGCTGGACCAGAATATTCGAATATTTGTTCGGTGGGTTGGCATTCGATTTTCAATTTTGAGATTCAAATATTCTTTTTTTTCCCGAACACCTGGCATCCGCCGCGAAACGGTTCTCATTCGTGCTTGAACATGAATTGCCCATGTGTGAACGTCATGAACGTCATGATTCATTTCATCTGGAAGAGAACACAAAAATGCTGAAGACCTCAGCTGTGTTGGAGCACTTTAAATTGAGTGAGAACAAGACAAAGGCAGTGTGCCAAATATGCGATTTGAAACTGGCCTACCACAACAGCACATCAAGTTTGAAAAATCACCTGAGTTCTGTAAGTAGTACGCCTATAGTATATTGTTGGTGTAAAAAAAAACAAGCTGCTTTTATCCTCCATGTTAATCAGTAATTTTACACATGATAAAAACGTGCACTTAATTTGCTTGGAAAATACTTGCAAATACGGCAGTCATAAAAAAAAACGTACAGTAGCCCAGCCTAATATTTGTCTGTAGGTACATCCCCAGTTACCTTGTTCTATTTAGCCTATTACAGTTTGTTTTATTCTATATAAGGGAATTCATTTAATTTTATTTAAACTGTTCGTTAATTAAAATGTGTGATGCTGTTATTGAAAGTATGCTACCGTGTTCTTTATTTATTACAGTTCGTTGAACTTCGTTCATTTATTTTTCGTTCTTCTTTTATTTAAATAGCCTACCCTTTACGGTGTCAGTAATTAGCTACTGTGC
>NW_015655381.1:45331-48755 GCF_001515625.1 Sinocyclocheilus rhinocerous
ATATATATATATATAGATAGGCTAAGCCCTGCCCGCGCGAGGCCCGCAGCTTCCGGCTCGCGCTGTTCTGTAGTTTATTAATTCTGAATGTGTCGCATGTCCATATTGTACCAAAATGCGTCACTGCACTCCCTTGGGTCCGCAGCAACAAACCCGCCACGCGTGAAGTCGATTGGATGAACGGTTCTCGACATAATAAAAATGCAAACAGACAGACACACACAGATTCCTGCCTTTATCCATGTCTACACCGGACTCGACAGTTGTCGTGTCGCGCTGCTCCGCAACAGCTAAAGTCTGTCTACACTGGACGCGACAAAGCGACCGTTGAAAATCATTTGAAATTTGTGTCAGTATGTCATAAATAGAACGCAGCAGCAGTTTACTGTTGAGAATTTGTCACGCCGTGCTGCATCCAGTGTAGACAATAATAGGTTCTAACCGTTCTATTGTATTTTGTCGTGGCGCGGCGTCCGGTGTAGACACGGTGTTGAGAGAAGAATATGTTCAGCCCCCTCCCTCCAAAGCTTCGAATATACGGTGTTGATTACTACCGAAGCTTCGAAGCTCAAAAAATGGTACTCGGACCAGCCCTAGTAATCCGTGTGAAACATGCACACAGGCGCAAGGAGATGACGAGTCAGTGTCGCCGAGTTCATCTCTTAAACCGAAACAAAGAAAGCACTAAACATTTCATTTTGGGGTGGAGTAACCCTTTAAGACATTTATAAAGTTACAAAAGATTTCTATTCCAAACAAATGCTGTTGTTTCTTAATCAAGAAAAAAATCCTTAAAAAAAGGCATCGAGCAGCACAAATGTTTTCAACATTGATAATAATAGGAAATGTTTTTTGAGCAGCAAAATCAGCTTATTAGAATGCTTTCTGAAGGATCATGTGAAGACGGGAGTAATGGCTGCTGAAAATGTAGCTGTCATCGCTAGATTAAATAATAGTAATAGTAATATTACACTATTACTGTTTTTACTGTATTTTTGATCAAATAAATGCAGCCTTGGTGAGCATTACAAAAACATTCATACCGACCCTAAACTTTTAAACACTGGTGTATCACACTTTAGTTATTTTTGCTGAAAATTCAACTCCAAAATGTTTATATATTAAATAATCATGTTGTAATGATTATTTTCTGATAATTTAGTCAAACAAAAGGCAAGATCTATAATAAATTAGTAGTAGATTATAAATAAATGCATAATACACTAAATATGGCTGGATTGAGCAATGTTATGGAAGCACCCCTCTGCAACACTGTTTGAAAAGTGGACTGTAGTTTTTACATGGTCTCTGATGTTCTTTTCTTATTATGTGTCTGCCTTCATACCGTAAAGCCTATTTGCATCCAATGCACCCCTCTTTTGCACTGTGTATTTCCATAGGCTTCAGCTTTCTTTTGTTCCTGAGGAGCGTCACAGCGTCCATAATCTCTCTGTCTCAGGCCGATAATCTGATGATGTTGAAGCGACAACCCTGAATAGGATTTTAGCATTGCAGTGATTAAATCAAAGGTAGAATACAAGCTCAGTGAGAAAACGGGTATGTGGTGTCATCGCTGCTTTGCAGCAGAGCAGATGCACCTCATGCGTCGGCCTCGGCAAAAAAGATTGCACCAGGTGGGGAAAGCAATGCTCTGTCCTTTTAATCACATCATTAATGTTTTAATTAGCCACTGTCGCAGCCGTCGTGTGCTGTCGGGACTGGTCACACACCTGAGACACACGTGTCACGCATCAAAAAGCGTGACAGACTGAATGGACACCACAATCTGCATTCTACGGTTGACCAGATAGGCTGAAATGCGTATTTGCATTGAATATATTGGAGATTTCAATGTCGATTCATATTAAGATTCTGGATTTAGATGTTTTTTTGCCACAGGATGTGGGAGGGTCTTATGGCTTTTGGTTTGAAATGCATGTCATTCTACTGGTTAGAGTCCAAGACTGTGTGGTAAAACAGATTACATCCTGGTCTGTCTGCCTGTCGCCATGGCTTCACTCGTGTTTGTGGCCTGTTGTCAAGGTGATGAGGCCAGTCGTGGGCGGGGACAGCTCTCCTCTCTGTGGAAAAGATGATGGGCGTCCTCTTCCCTCTAGGAGGTCCATCTATCCAATGCACTATTAATAGAGCAGCTAGCAACTGCATTGGCCTTTTGTCATTACTAAATTTTAATTAAACTTGTATTATGTATACACACACTGCCAAAGTCCTATATATATATCAGATCATACTGGCCTGCTTTACCTTTCACCCTTTCTGGTTTGCAAATGATGACAAAAAACCCTGATGCCAAGAACGCAGGTTGATGCTGTTTGGAAGATTGATTGCATTCATTTCGCATCTTGATGTTTTGTCATTTTCTTCGCAGGCATTTCAGTGGGTGGACTAATCCAATCTTTTGTCTTTAGTGTGGAGTACAGACTCTAAAGGTGACGACAAATGGCAAACATTTTACAGGAAGTGTCCCAACAGAGCTTGTTGTGACTGCTGTACAACATTTGATATGAAGGGAAGTGCCACCATTGACTTTTATGTGACATTTTTTATCGGAGCTGTAGCCTAGCAGTTAGCGCATGCTACGACACATTCAGCCATTGTGGGGTTTCAAAAAGTGCTTAAAGCGACTAGTTTTGTGTATTCTTCTGACTTTGGAGTCCCCTACAGTTAAGTGAGGGGCATTCACTCTCATAATTACAGTGGATAGCTGTGCATGTGCATTTGTTGCCGAGTTAACGCAATCCACACTTTTCACGGAATTTCGTATGCACTCACCAAACTTGCATACAGCCAGAACAGACGTTTGGCCATTGCTAATGTACCATCAGAATGATTTTAAAACGGATATTTAAAGGTAAAAAAAAAACTTGCATATAGTTCCTGAATTTAAGATGAATTGCTAACTTTAATCAACACAACCAGCTTTGAGACAATGTTCTTTAGCTAAACCTGTTAAAAATTATTTTCATTAATTAAAGTAAAACTGAAATAAAATAACCCTGAAACTTAAACAAGAATTAGAAATGTTGCTTTGCCAACCAATTGAAAGTTTAAGCTGAAATACTAAAACTAAAAATGAAATAAAAATCAATGAAAGCTAACTAGAAATATTAAAAAACTAATAGTAATGACAAAATCACATAACAAAATTACAAACTAAATTGAAAACTGAAAATATAAAAAATAAAAGCTAATTCTAAATATTAATAAATGCTTTAATAATGTATAAATAGTAGGGGTCGACCGATATGTGTTTTTCAAGGCCGATGCCGATACCGATGTTTTCCTCGGCCAAACCCCATTCCTCAGCCATACCTGTCGCACACCCAGTTTAAGAGCAATGTTTTTCTTCTTGTAATCAAGAGCGCTTGTCCTCCTAATTTAAAAAAATTAAGGAGCACCTTCT
>NW_015655381.1:49393-51141 GCF_001515625.1 Sinocyclocheilus rhinocerous
TCGTCCACACGGATCCGGCGTTTTGGGAGAGTGAAACCGATATTTTTTTAAACCGGGTCCCAGAGTGGATAAATCTGAAAACGCCACCCTTGCGTTTTCGTGTGGACAGCCAATCCGTATATTTTCTGAAACTATGAAGTCATCAGCCCATGTCTCGATCCTAGTCAGACACCGTTACGTCACGTAACAGCAACAAAAACATGAACAAACACTGAATGATTGTCTTTTTATTAACTAACATTAACACAGGTTAATAAATGTATTGTTCCATGTTCGTTGGTAATACCGCGCGCAAGGTTTATGCGCATAGTCCAAGTCTTCTCCATTTTTAGTGTATCTCTGTGGCAGAATTACAGCGCCACATGCTGGTCTGGCATGTATATTACATCGTTTTGTGTCCGTTTTTTGGTTTTGTGTGGACTCCGATATTTCTTGAGACGAGGGGGAAAAAAAGATCGGATAGGCAAAGCTCTGGCTTCCTGTGGACGTAGCCTTAATGAACCAAAAAAATAATAATTTATTTTTCAACTTTTTTTTTTTTTAAATCTTCTTTTTTGTTTCGCATAAGAAAGTCAGTCATACAGGTTTGTAACAACATAAGGGCGAATAAAGGATGACAGAATGTTATTTTTTGAGCGACCTATTCCTTTAACAAGATTTTGATGTAAAAATCACTCTGATTGATTGAAATGTACCAATATCTGCCATATAGAGTGAATCGATCCACGATGATTTATTCGTTCTGTCGGATGCTTAGAAATAAGAGCATGTTAAAAGGCTGATGCGTCTTTTTTGCCTGAGGAAAGTGCCACAATGCTCCCTGACAGTTTGACTCATCACCTGAGCTTGTCTCCAATCAGCATCTGACCAAACAGTGTTCAGGATCAGTGCGTAGTGACCGATCTCTCACTCAGCACCCAGTCAGACACCATCAGTAGTGGCAAGAGCACACTTTATTTTTCAACTTTTTTTTTTTTTAAATTTTCTTTTTTGTTTCGCATAAGAAAGTCAGTCATACAGGTTTGTAACAACATAAGGGTGAATAAAGGATGACAGAATGTTATTTTTTGAGTGAACTATTCCTTTAACAAGATTTTGATGTAAAAATCACTCTGATTGATTGAAATGTACCAATATCTGCCATATAGAGTGAATCGATCCACGATGATTTATTCGTTCTGTCGGATGCTTAGAAATAAGAGCATGTTAAAAGGCTGATGCGTCTTTTTTGCCTGAGGAAAGTGCCACAATGCTCCCTGACAGTTTGACTCATCACCTGAGCTTGTCTCCAATCAGCATCTGACCAAACAGTGTTCAGGATCAGTGCGTAGTGACCGATCTCTCACTCAGCACCCAGTGAGACACCATCAGCAGCGGCGAGAGCGCACTGCTGACCCCAGAGCAGGTCAGAGGTTATCTTTAAGAAAAGAACAATCCAACAAAAGCAACTGGCCTTTAACCCCACTCATTCTGCTCTTTAGAGCGCCGAAAGCTAGCTGCCGCTTTGCTTTAGCAGGTCGAGATGTAGAATGCGCTGTTACAGGAAGTTTCCAGGTTTATTTATAGGTTTAGTTTTGTTTTGGTGTAACTCAAGTGAGGAAGGTCACAGCATAACTGTGGTTTTTTGCACTGATATGTTGGAGAATTTCACCTAGTTGACATTTGATGGCTGTGTAAAAGACAAGCTAGCACCAATTTCAAATGCATATTGCGGCAAGTTTTCCATCACGCACCTCTCTTTTTGAGAG
>NW_015655381.1:51395-79812 GCF_001515625.1 Sinocyclocheilus rhinocerous
GCTGCTTCAACAGTAACTGCGGTTACTGAAACCACGCCTTCTTTCTTTGCGTGCACATTTGGGCTGCATTATGCTAATATTGCCACATAGTGAGGTAGATATGTGGGGGCGTGTTAGAACGAGCCGTTTTAGGGGGGCGTGGCAGAGTCTTAACTTTGATAAAGAATATCTCTTTGGTTTTGAGACTTTAGTTTTTGCAACTTCAGGGATCTTATCTATGCACAATCAGCTTGTAACAGAAAGGAAAACTTGAAATCGCATCATATGACCCCTTTAACCAATGTCTTTGCTGCTGACCTTCGATGATCCAATTCAACCATGCTAATAAGCAATAATGATTTTAAATAAACATAACATTTGGGTTTTTTTGTTGTTTTTTTTGATTGAGAGGGAAGTGTTGAACTTTCTTCTCTTGTGTCCTATTCTTCATGCAATTCAGAATGGCAGCACAGCTGAAAGGTTTATTTGAGCTGCAGCCTCTACTGTACAGATGTGGATTTACATGTCTTTCAGCCTGAGCACTTGTGTGAAAGGGCTTTTACATTTGTCAAAAATTGAACTTTTTTATATTAAAAACAAACAAGCCCTGACCAGATGAGAAAAATTAATGCATTACTTTCCATAAAGAGTAACTTAGTAATACTATTAATTATGTTTTAGGGAGTAACGGAATATTGTAATGCATTACTTTTTAAAAGTAACTTTTCCCCATCACTCAAAGTAAATATACTATGACACTGTCACGTTTTCAGTCGGTTTAGAGTTTGATTTTTGTTAGTGTTCATGTCTTGTTCTTTTAGTCTCAGCTTTCTAGTCTGGATATTAGGCCCAGTCCACACGGAGACGCGTTTAGCTGTATACGCATAAATTTTGTATCGTGTAGGCGTTTCGTCCACACGGATCCGGGCGTTTTGGGAGAGTGAAACCGATAATTTTTGAAACCGGGTCCTAGAGTGGATAAATTTGAAAACGCCACCCTTGCGTTTTCGTGTGCACAGCGAATCCGTATATTTTCTGAAACGATGACGTCATCAGCCCACGTCTTGCCCCTAGTCAGACACCACTACAAAACATGAACAAACACTGAACGATTGTCTTTTTATTAACTAACATTAACACAGGTTAATAAATGTATTGTTCCATGTTCGTTGGTAATACCGCGCGCAAGGTTTATGCGCATAGTCCAAGTCTTCTCCATTTTTAGTGTATCTCTGTGGCAGAATTACAGCGCCACATGCTGGTCTGGCATGTATATTACATCGTTTTGTGTCCGTTTTTTGGTTTTGTGTGGACTCCGATATTTCTTGAGACGAGGGGGAAAAAAAGATCGGATAGGCAAAGCTCTGGCTTCCTGTGGACGTAGCCTTAATGAACCAAAAAAATAATAATTTATTTTTCAACTTTTTTTTTTTTTAAATCTTCTTTTTTGTTTCGCATAAGAAAGTCAGTCATACAGGTTTGTAACAACATAAGGGTGAATAAAGGATGACAGAATGTTATTTTTTGAGTGAACTATTCCTTTAACAAGATTTTGATGTAAAAATCACTCTGATTGATTGAAATGTACCAATATCTGCCATATAGAGTGAATCGATCCACGATGATTTATTCGTTCTGTCGGATGCTTAGAAATAAGAGCATGTTAAAAGGCTGATGCGTCTTTTTTGCCTAAGGAAAGTGCCACAATGCTCCCTGACAGTTTGACTCATCACCTGAGCTTGTCTCCAATCAGCATCTGACCAAACAGTGTTCAGGATCAGTGCGTAGTGACCGATCTCTCACTCAGCACCCAGTGAGACACCATCAGCAGCGGCGAGAGCGCACTGCTGACCCCAGAGCAGGTCAGAGGTTATCTTTAAGAAAAGAACAATCCAACAAAAGCAACTGGCCTTTAACCCCACTCATTCTGCTCTTTAGAGCGCCGAAAGCTAGCTGCCGCTTTGCTTTAGCAGGTCGAGATGTAGAATGCGCTGTTACAGGAAGTTTCCAGGTTTATTTATAGGTTTAGTTTTGTTTTGGTGTAACTCAAGTGAGGAAGGTCACAGCATAACTGTGGTTTTTTGCACTGATATGTTGGAGAATTTCACCTAGTTGACATTTGATGGCTGTGTAAAAGACAAGCTAGCACCAATTTCAAATGCATATTGCGGCAAGTTTTCCATCACGCACCTCTCTTTTTGAGAGTGACACTTTTACTTACTGATTTCCTTCTCTTTCGGCATTGCAAATGAAAGAAGATGATGTCTCCGATCAAATGTTTCATGTCTGTTACAGTTTGACTGGTTCCAGACCTTCCATTGTTTGAAGCTCAATTCATTTTCATGAAATAACTGTGGCTTGCCAATCAGCCAGCGGTTTTCTGCCAAGGTGACTACCAAGTGTATTTAAGTGTAACCATGAAATATTCAGGAAAGCCTTTTGAACCCGACCGGGCTTCATCGAACGTATTGGCAGTTCAAACTCGATTAGATGATTTTTATCTACAATATTGAAGGCACTTTGGAGCGTTCCCCAGCCATCAGCCTTTCTCTTGTGCTCCCTGGGTACTCGACCCGTTCGACCTCTCTGTTGTCTCAGCGCTCATAAGTCATTTAAACACGCTTTTAATAGTGTTAGCCTACGTCGAGCTGGCGTTTAGCCCGTGTTGAGGCAGCATGTGGTGAAGGAGAGGAAAGAGAACCTGGAGAACAGAGTGGGTCACAGGCTGAGGTCAGCATGGGGCACTTAGCTTCCTTTACTATGAAAACTGCATAATTTGATTTGTGAATGAGGAGGATGGAAGAGAAAAAAGCGTTTGGTTTGTCCTTCGAGAGAACCAGCTGTTTGCAAGACACAGGCAAGGCCTGTTTTAGGCCAGTCCAGATTTGCCTCAGGATCTTCATTTTACATTGGAGTACCAAGATTGTTTATTGTTCAAAATGTCCTGAAATGTACAAAAACTGTACGACAATTACTGTGAACTAGTCAAACAATTTGATGTAAAAAGGAAATAGTTATTTCATATTAATTATTGCAGTTATTTAATAATCGGAGATTTAAATATCTACTTATTTATTTTTTAATGAAATGTAATAATTAAATATTATTAAATATTGAAACTATTGCCATTACATATGCAAATTTCTGAGAAATGGAACAAAAACCATAAAGACAGAATAAATTTTCAGTGTTAACAGATTAATTAAAGCAAATTAGCATTTAAGTTGGCCATTGATATCAACAAAAAAACTATAGTAAGTATTTTTTCTGTCCTTACTATCCATGGTTATACGGTTAATTTTGTTTTGTTATTTACTTTTAGCGCACTATTCATTCGAGAGTGAGACTTCTTATAATAAATATCATTTTAAAAAGATAAATTATGATTTTGAAATAATTGTTGCCAACATCTGGATAGATCTTGGTTAATTTTTTTATTCTTCTAGAGACATTTGTGATATGTTCTGTATCAATACCACAAGGAAGATAGTAAGTAGTTTTCACCTTAGCAATAGCAAAGTCATGTTTACAGCATTACTTTATCTTGAGCGCTGAAACCTTTGCTTTAGCTCTGCTGAGTCATCCTGCTTTTAACATTGTTTGAAATCCCACGTTCTACCAATTTCAAAACAAATCCAAGCGGTGAGAAAGAAACGGAGTAGGAAAAGAAAGAGTGCAGGGGGGAGACGGGAGAGCGAAAGAGACCAGCCATCCTCCTGCCAGTAGAATCCTTTTATAGAGGTCAGAGTTCAGCTGCTGTGCTGCTATTGGCTGAGGAAAGGTGAAATTAAAACCACTGTAAACTTTTGACCCTGCCGGAGCTGCGCAGGAACGCCCAGAACCAGTTTGGAATGGAGCCTACGCTCTTCCTCTGTTTACTCGGAGAGAGAGGGAGGGAGAAAGAGCGGAGGCTGGAAAAAGGAATCCACAGTCACAGTCTGGAATGAATAAGTTGTTCAACGGCACAGGGCAGTCAACTTGAGTTCAAGAAAAAATAAAAAGCATTTATGGAAAAAAAAAGATAAATGATTTTAGGCTGCACAAGTTTCTCTCTCTTTTCTCCCTTCCTTCTGGGTTCAAAAATCCGTGGTTGTTTTTCAGAGTGGAGCTGTGCTCTTTAAATGGGCTTTTTATGAGGAAAATGAGGCCCACCCTCTGCTTTTTCCATTTGCCCTCAGAGTGCTGTGTTTTTATGTGTTTGAAAGAGTCGATGCTACATTAGCTCACTGGGTAAAACCGAGGCTAGATGATCAGGCACATGTTACCCTTCCACCCCCGTTCCCCTTTTCTCCCTCACTTTTGCAGTATTTTTTTTCCCTCCTTGCTTTTCCCCCCTGTCAGGCTGCTGAAAGCATCTCTGTCATAGATTAATGAATGAATTTGCATAGTATGGACTTTGTGTTCAAGTAAATTTTTTTTTTTTACCCCCATGCTTTCCCTCGCTCTCTTTCCTGCGGAGGTGATTCTGCCAGTGTTTGTTGTATTTTTCCTGAACTCTGCAGTTTTTGCTTTGCATTGTTGGTATGGGGGTGCGTGTGCCATTTTCTTGAACGAGAGGGAAGGCGAACGTTCAAATCCTTTCTAATCTAGTACATTAAGACGCGTAATGTGTGCACTTGTTGATATTGCACAGCAGGAATGACTTACTATCTGGTGGTCTGTTACAGTAACACAGTTGGATTAACAGATTTATTGCTATGAACACAAAGTGGGCCTGTGGCACACCCGTAAGCAACACCGAATACACACTAGGGCTGCGCAATTAAATCGGATTAAAATCGAAATCGCAATATGGCCTGGTGTGCTATGGTATTATTAAACCTCAAAAAGCTGCGATTTAATTCAATAAATATACAGTACATAGTGTGCTTCACAGTGAATGAGAGCACTCTAATCTGTCTCTAATCTACTGCTTATTGTCCAAGCACATGTGGCTTGTAATATGGTGTTCATACTTGCTGCATTTCATTGGTTTTAGAGAGGCTTATTATTGTATAATTATTATCATTATTATTATAACAACAACAATAAATTTTATATAAAGTTATATTAATAGAATATATATTCTTTGATAAAAATACAGTAAAAACATAAATATTCTAAAACTATTATTACAATTTAAAGTAACTCTTTTCTATTTTAATCCGGTGATGGAAAATGTAATTGTCAGGAGCCATTACTCCAGTCTTCAGTGTCACTTGATTCTTCAGTAATCATTCTAATACACTGATTTGGTGCTCAAAAGCATTTCTTATTGCCGTTGTTGTTCTTTTTATTATTATTAATATCATCATCATCATCATCATCATCAATGTTAAAAGATGTTTTACTATCCAAAATTTTTTGTGGAAACCGTGGTGTATTTTTTTCAGGACTGTTTGTTATGTTTGTATGTATTTATTTGCACGTTCGTCTGTGTGTCTATTCTAGCCATTTTCTGTGCTCATGCACACGGGACGCATGCGGTACAACTAGAGCAATTTAGGCGTCATATCTTGTTTTAAGATTCATTACCAGGAATAATGTGAAATAATAAGGACTGAAGCGTATTCTCTCGGTGATATTACAAATCTGGATGAATAGAAAGTTCAAAAGAACAACATTTATTTGAAAACTTTTGTAACATTATAAATGTCTTAACTTCACTTATGATCAATTTAATGTGTCCTTACTGAATACAAAAATTATTTATTTAAAAAAAATAAAGAATCTTACGGACCACAAATGTTTGAATATCAAATCAATATAATTAACAATAATAATAATAATAATAACAACCACAATTTATTATTATTATTATTATTATTCAACAAGAATTAATGTAGGATGAAAGTTGATTTTTATTTTTATTCATTAGGATTTGATTGGACTGTGAAAAGTGGGCATTCAGTAGGCTATTTGAATGCAGTGTTTCCCACAGACTTACACTCTATGTGTGGTGGCACTTTCCCCGGAGGAAATATATATTTGTATATAGTAGGGATGGGCGATATCTTATCGTTAGCAATATACCGGTAAAAATTCTCCCAACGATAAGAATTAGTCTTCCCGCGATAATAACGATAAAGTCTAGTTGTTGACATATTTCTGTGTGCGACAGTGTTTACAAACCTGTTGTCCAACAAAGATATAACTGATTGACATGCTTTTTCTCCAAATTAACTTAATAACATAGTCGAGTGTTTGAAATACTTATTTTTTGTGACCAGACGTGGTTTCATTTTACAGAAGGATAGTATTATATACAGTGATAAAGGCCATGTCGAACATTGCATTATAAATATACTTTCCTTATAAAAATACCCAATATTGAAGAACACAGATAAACCATATATTTTGTGCTATCGTATGTTTATTTTCCTCCAGTTTCATCAGTTAAAATGTCTCTATCTCCGTTGTGCGTTTTATTCAGCGATAACTGGATACCTTCCTGGAGCGTCGTCAGTAGTATTACTTCTGTTATGGATATGTGGAGTTTCTGTGCAAGAGCGCCCTCCGGCTTCCAGTATGAATTAAACAGTCTTTACATTACGTGTGTACTCATTAATGCTCACAACACCCTATTTCGGGTAAAATAGGAAAAATAATACTTTTCTCTAAAGAAACAGGATTCCCTGAATTATCGTCATTGATATCGTTATCGCAATAAATACAAGAAATATCGTGATATATTTTAAAGCCCATATCGCCCATCCCTAGTATATAGTGTAAATATAAAACAGCAGATGGGCTTATTGAAAATGCAAATTCATTCTCTGCCAGCAGGAGGAACTTTAGGAGCGGCAGAAATAGCGGTTTCCCCGGTAACAGCTGTAATCAAAGCAGCACTTCGTTCATAAACGCTACTTTTTCAGTCATTATAGGAAAGATTAAGTGAAAATAACATCGTAACTTTTCTGAAGACAATCGGTTCCCTTCAAAGATACATTTATATAAAATAACCCGTGCCGTGTTTTGATTTTGAAACGTGCAGTGCTCATGTATATTCAACAAAGTCAAAGTCTTTTGGAAAATCTATTTGTGGCGGTCAGTGTTGCTATTGTGGCGGGCCGCCACAAATAAACCAATGTATGGGAAACCCTGGAATGAATTAGTTATTGCACACCCTGTTGATCATGGGAGTTGATGTGTCAGTGTTATTACATGCCTTTTTACAAGCAGCAGAAATATATAATGTTGAATATTTATTTTTGCGTATTTCTTTATCAATAATTATCATATGACAGTTAAAATCTCAGTATTTAACATAATATTTAATCGCAGTATGGAATGAAATTGTGCACCTTAATACAAAGGTATGGCCATTCCCTCTTATCTTGCTATAAAAAAATTTAATAGTTTGTTGGAATTTGGAAATAGTTTAATGGCAAGAAACTGAAATTAAAAGTCATTAAACTGTGCTCACGCTCATGCTTTGATTGTGATTTCATCACCAAGCCAGATTTTTCTTGAAGACATCAGACCTCCGATATCTTTGGCACTTTTTTCAGCGCTGGACAGTATGTATGTCCAGGTTTGGTGAAGTGAATTGTGTGTCAGTATGCTTAAGCGAGTGTTGCTGCGAAAAGCTTTTAGATGTCTGCACATGTACACACATGCTTGGCACATGTCTGCATGTCTGGGCTGTTTGCTATTGTTCTCTCTCTTGCTTTTCACCGCCATCCTCCTCCTCCAATCATAACCACTCTCTGTCCCTTGTTCTTGAGCTGTTTTCTTTTTCTTTCTCACTCCCTCCCTCCTTCTCTTTTTGTTCTACCTCAGCTCATCTCTTGCACTTGCTGTCTGGCTTGTCTCTGCTGCAGAATGGAGCCATCCTGAGTGGTCATGTGGCGACTATCGCGGAGAAAGAGAGCAGCGGCCAGTAACTTGTGCCACCTCATCCTCCTCTTGTACCGTGTCTGAATAGATTAAGCCACAGTTCATTTCCACAGTGTTTTGATCCTCGTTTTGAAAAGGCAGAGCGTTTGTGCGTGCCGTATTGTCTGCAGAGGTTTTGTTGTGTATGTGTTTGTTATTTAGTGAGTGTTTCACTGAGCTCAGATTTCATGCTTTATTTCAGGCTCTGCCAGAATGTGGTGGCTATTCTGGGTCTGAGTCATTCTTCATATCCCTCTTCATCCATCCTACAACTCTTCTCTTCCTTTACGTGCTCCATTCATCTGTTTTTAAATATGCATTGCATTCATATGCACATTTAACAATTTCTGATGTATGTTACTATTGTGACCGCATGCACCCTATTCAGGAAAAGCATGACTGGGCAGATATATGTGCAGTCGTATGCACAGTATAGTATACTTGCCTGACCCTCAAGAAGCAGCTCCAGTTAACAGCATTCATGCAGTTTTCCGAGCTATTATGTAATATCAATGTTATATTAAATTAATATGATATTAAGAGGATTATCTTCAGTGCAAGAGAAAAATTACATAATAATAATACATGTTGTAAAATTACAACAAATTACATATTGTTATAAAATCACATTAATGCATAAATTCAGTTCAATTGAAAAAGAAGTAGATCAAATAAATAAATAAATGTGTAGTTGGCTGAAATACTGGAATGTTATGTTATTAATGGTGAATAATAATAACAATGTTACTATTTATTATTATTATTATTATTGTAATATAAAGTATATTGAAATAATACTTAAGAACATGAAATATCATTTAAAGTAAACCTGTTTAATTCCATAATGTGACATATTTCCCAGTATAACTGGGTATTCAATGATAGAAAATGTGTAATGTGCAATTTGCTGTCTGGTGTCCTCTGACAGTCAGTGCATGCTTTATTTCTTGCGTTTCCTTTGCTGTAAGTGGCAGTTTGTTTTAAAACATCTTCAGTTTTATAGAAATTGCCAAATGGAGTTTTTATGAGGTATTGAAAATAAGCGAATAACGTCTTAAACCTTAATGCATGATTGAAGCGTGATTTGTTAAATGGCTTGATAGCCCTTTTATTGCACATGGATGACTGACAGTTGCAGGTGCCGCTGACATAATTATAAGTCTGTTTCTTTTCAATAATGTATTTCTCTTTTTAACTCGGTGTGATAGTTTTGAACGGCCCATTGAATTTGACTGCTGATATGTATGGTAAGGTGCTGAGGTGTGGACTGTGTGTTGTGTATGTGGCGACAGGAGGCATTCCCATCAATAATGCAGGTTCTCTCTGTATGGGGTCAAGGCATGATGGGATATTAAGACGTTACCCTACTGGTCGTCAGGGAAACAGGCAGAGGAGACAGCAGCAATTGGGGAGGGTGGTTGTGGTTTTGTAGCCTATATAAGTAGAATTTGTAGTCAGTAAATCTACAGTTTTTCATCTCTTTAATTTTCATTAATAAATGATTCTTTCCCCTCCAACCAGTGTATTAGTATCCATAAAACGTGACCGATACATTTGTATTTACCAATAGCCATCAAATTTACTGGTGCTGCATTTTATAACAGGAATTTTACAATTGAATAGCAAACAAAGATTGTGTTTACATTAATCCACTTATTAGTTATGGCTGGGCGATGGATTTAATGTTCACAATATATTCATGATGATTTGGTTCTCAATTATATTATAAAGTAACCTTGTGAATAAAACAGTGCATTTAACGTGACAGTGTTTAATAGCGTGTCTGATTTAAATTCAGTTGCAGAAATGGTGGTAGAGCTGGGAAGTTCAGTTCAAATTGTCTGTTTCAGTGAATCATGTTTAGAATAGCATTTTTCATGTATTAAAATTAGGGATGTTCATTTTAACCGTCTAACCGGTTAACCGAAGGTAAGATTTTTGACCGATTAATACAATCAGTTAAACGGTTTAAAAAGTCATTTAATTATTTATTTTTTCAGTAATTTATCAAAATATTTAAAACTTTTCTGCATGGTTAAAATGCGCTACGTGTATAAAAAATTTGTTTTTTAGGGGAAGTCGCGTATAAGTCACATTTTATTATTTCATTCAGAAATAGGCCAATAATCTTGTTGGTTAACGGTTAACAAGCGCTTAACGAGCGTCGGTTGTCGGTTAGGAAAAATAACCGAAATGAACATCCCTAATTAAAATGTTTTCGTAAAGAATAATCCTCCGCCTAAATATTGTTGTGTATTACTTTGTATTAGGGATGCTCCGATCAGGATTTTTGCAGACGATACTGAGTACCGATTTCTTGTCATGGTGATCGGCCGATACCGATGCCTATTCTGATGCTTCATGCTTTATATAGACGGTTTCATCAGGCACATGCGCCTGGCCCGAAGTTAACCCTCTAAGCACCAAAGTCGCAAAATTGCGACAAGACGTCATACTTAATAAAATAGACTGTAGTTCCTAGTATGGTGTAATATCTCATTTGTATTCCCTACCACTAGATGGCAGACATGTAGTACTTCGATTCTAGACCAAAATTACGTCAACATAGCTAGGCTATTTTAGTTCCCCTCACTCAACAACAAATCCTTTCAATTAACAGTATTTAGAAAAGAACAAGAATTAAAAATATAAGAAGCTATAGCAATATAAATGACAAGCCAAAACGAATTAATTTAGGTTAAAACGAAACTGAAACCAACAATGGTCTCTCATTCCACACAAAATCAAATGTTTCCGTATTCGCCATGTAGGCTATTTGAATGGCAAATGATTATTTATTATGTACTTCACTCGCGTTCCAGTATCCACGTAAAACAAAATGTTTTGCATAGCATCACGGCGGTACAGTGATAACACTTAACTTTTAATTTTTTTTACTATATTTTTTTTCCATATGTTTGACTGACTGTATTTTATTATGATAATGAACAGGCTGCATTGTCAAGGTAGCAATGCTTAACTGTGTGCACGCATGCAGCACTGGCGCAATCACTTGAATTTTTTCCTTCTAACAGTGGAAGGAACTACTCCTTTTAGTCCTAAAGATAATCGGAATTGTAAAAGGTTTGCCTTTATTTGTGTACATACACAATAAAAACAAATCTTTGTGCTTTTGTAAAATAAGACACTGAAAGCTTCCCAAAGCATAGGATTGCCGATCTGAGTTGTATTTTTCATGGCTTATTGTGCTTTAATGGTCAAACACACACAATAAATTAAAGAATGTCAGTCTGGGTGAGTATTCAGGTATTCAGTCGGTTATGTCTTAAGTGAACGTAAACAGTTGTGATTCAGTATCAATATCTTGGATCAGTACATTAGGTCTTAAAGTGACAGTAGTGGGTTTATTATGTCCTTATGTCCGGTGTCGTTAATGTTAACCCTCTTAGCGCCAAAGTCGCAAAATTGCGACAAGACGTCACCCTTAATCAAATAGACTGTAGTTCCTAGTATGGTGTAATATCTCATTTGTATTCCCTACCACTAGATGGCAGACATGTAGTACTTCGATTCTAGACCAAAATTACGTCACATTCCTATTCAAAGTGTTCGAGGAAATAGCAGAGCAAGTGAGCCATCGTGTCATTGATGCAGAAGCAGTTCAGTTCATAGCGTGCGAGTAAATTATGAGATTTGTGAGAAAAAAATCGCTAAATGGATAATAAAAAGTTGTACCGTGAGGATGTGTTGCAAATGTTATTCGCCGATTCTGACTCTGAAGGGGAATATTTGCCTTTTGGAAATGACCATCGGTCGTCTACTAATCGCGCTTCTTTGCAAGCAAAGACATCTTCTTTGTACATCTTTGCAGCGCAATGGTGGCGCCGTAAAAGGCGAGAGTGTTCACGAAGCACAAACAAGTGATCATTTCGACCCTTTGCCCAACGGGGATGGGGGTGGCAGGGCAATATCTATTATTTCCTGAATATTACTGATAAACTGATCAAAAAGTAGGCTACTGTTCACATGCGTTTTACTACTATATAGTATAGTAATATAGTAATAATTTAGTACTTTCTCCTGTTTTATTGTTGATTTAAAAGTGTAACTAAGCATATATTTATTACCAAAGTATTTCTAGTATACTTTTTAAAAATACATTAAAAGTATGCTTCTGTTTAGCATATTTCTTAGAAGTATAACTAGGCATATATTTAACCCTCTAAGTGCCAAAGTCGCAAAATTGCGACAAGACGTCATACTTAATAAAATAGACTGTTGTTCCTAATATGGTGTAATATCTCATTTGTATTCCCTACCACTAGATGGCAGACATGTAGTACTTCGATTCTAGACCAAAATTACGTCACCTTCCTATTCAAAGTGTTTGAGGAAAGAGCAGAGCAAGTGAGCTATCGTGTTCATTGATGCGGAAGCAGTTCAGTTCATAGCGTGCGGGTAAGCTGTGAGATTTGTGAGAGAAAATCGCCAAATGGCTAATAAAAGTTGTACCGTGAGGATGTGTTGCAAATGTTATTCGCCGATTCTGACTCTGAAGGGGAATATTTGCCTTTTGGAAATGACGATCGGTCGTCTAATAATCGCGCTTCTCCAGGTACAATTGTGCCGCAGTGCAAGGCGCGAGTGTTCACGAAAAACAAACAAGTGATTATTTCGACCCTTTGCCCAACGGGCAATATCTATTATTTCCTGAATATTACTGATGAACTGATCAAAAAGTAGGCTACTGTTCACATGCGTTTTACTACTATATAGTAAAGTAATATAGTAATAATTTAGTACTTTTTCCTGTTTTATTGTTGGTTTCCTCTTTTCTGATCATTTGGAATGAGGATAAAAAGACAAAAAAAACAAACCAAAAAAAACATGCAAATAAGTTCAAACATCCATTTAATATCTACTATTTCTTGAATATTACTGATGAACTGATCAAAAAGTAGGCTACTGTTCACATGCTTTTTACTACTATATAGTATAGTAATATAGTAATAATTTAGTACTTTCTCCTGTTTTATTGTTGGTTTCCTCTTTTCTGATCATTTGGAATGAGAAAAAAAAAACATGCAAATAAGTTCAAACATCAATTCAATATCTATCTATTTCCTGAATATTATGAAATTCAAGATGGTCATGAACCCCTGATGACGTCATAATATGCAAATTAGACTAGTATATTTACACCCCACATAAACTTTCGGTCATGCCCAACATTTTTCTAATTCACAGTAGATCTCTATCTTTAAGCCCTTTCAAGCCACAAGAATTTGAAATCTTGATGTCAAAATCCAGCATTTTTCCAAAAATCCCTGGCGCCTAAAGGGTTAACTTCCGGTCTGTGTTTGTTTATCAGTCTTGCTATGGCGCTGGCTACAAACGCAGTTGAAGTTAAGGTGAGGAGTAGACTGAAGTTGGGCTCAGGTGGTTGTGCTATGGGATGTGTTTCCCATACATTTATTTATTTGTGGCGCTCGCCACAATATCAATACTGACCGATTTTCCTAAAGGCTTTGTTTAATAAATACGAGCATGTATTGCATGTTTAAAAATCAAAACGAGGTGCGGGTGTTTTTATATCACTGTATTTCTGAAGGAAGACTATCTTTAGAAAATTTTCGATGTCATTTTCATTTCATCTTCCGTGTTATATGCCTGATAAAGCAGCGTTTGTGAGCTCGTGCTGCTTTGTGTACAGCCGTTACTGGGGAAACCTGTTTCTTCTGCTTTAAAGCACCTCCTGCTGGCAGAGAATGAATTTGCATTTTCAGTAAGTCCGTCTGATTTACGCAGCAAACATATTTTGCTTTTCCTATATCCACGGGCGCTGCGGATAATCCACGGGCCCGGTAGTAAAAAATGCATTCTGATTATTTGTGGGTGGGTCGCGGGTCGATAAAATAAATCATAAATTATGCAAATATTAAGTACATTTTTTTAAATCAATTTTTTTCATGAGGCAGACGATTTCGTGTGTGTGTGTGTTCGTTCGCCTGATCAGGAAGTTGCAGTGACAGAAACGGTGACATTCCACATAAAGTTTGAAAGAAGTAAAGCCTGTGTTAAAGGGGTCATATGATGCTATTTTAAAGATCATTATTTTGTGTATTTGGTGTAACAGAATATGTTGACATGCTTTAATGTTCAAAAAACACATTATTTTTCAAATACTGTACATTATTGTAGGTCCTTACTTGCAGTCGCTGATTCAGAAGCGCCAGATTTCTTTGCGTGCACATTTGGGGGCGGCATTATGCTAATATTTCCACATAGTGACGTAGATATGTGGGGGTGTGTTAGAACGAGCCGTTTTAGGTAGGCGTGGTTGACTCTTAACTTTTATAAAGAATATCTCTATGGATTTGAGACTTTAGTCTTTGCAACTTTACATATCATCTTTATGCACCAAGAGCTTGTAACACTCCAAAGAGAACGGAAAAATTGAAATCGCATTATATGACCCCTTTAATTCTATTCAGTAGGCTAATATGGCCAAAGAAGATATTTTGTTTTATAAATAAATGTTCATTTAAAAGCAGCCCACGATAAGCGTATTATGTTACCGTTATCTGGCTCTGACGAGGTTTTGCTCCATCCTCCACGCTGTGACAACTCACAAAAGACTATTTTAGCCAAGCAGCGCGGAGAGCCGCTTCAGAAACGTGCCGCGGCTGGCTGGTATGAACACAAGCATTGACTAGAGCGGCCATGATCCGCTCCGGTTCCCGTGGAGCCGTAATGCGCCGCAGACGTGTGCAGTGAGGCGCAGATCAGCTCTAACGTCACTGAATCTGCTGTTAAAAATGAACCATCTATTCATCATATCATCATGCAAAACATACACGACAAATAGCAAATAGCGGATCGGCCAAGTGTAGTGAGTACCGATCGAGTCATAAAATGTGGTTATCGGCCGGTACCGATCTCCGGCCGATCGATCGGAGCATCCCTAGTTAAAACCAAAACCAAGCCATTCACACAGAATGCATATTCAGCGCATTTTTTAGACGGTTTTGTGTTCATTTAGTGTCAAGAAAATATGCCTTTTAATTGTTATCTGTCTGTCTGTCTATACACATGTTTAGCCGTGTAGCCCACATTTTGGATCAATCTAAACAGCATACTTTATATGTGACTTAAATGCTATAGCATTAATTCATCATATTGAAATAATCCAAGGTAGCGGGTGATAGCGTAAATATGCTGAGTCATCTCTGTCATCTCTGATTAGTTTGATTTTATAGTGTTATTAAGTGTTTAAAAAATAAGGTAGAATAAGAAGGCTCAGAAGGCTCCTTTATGAAATGTTAAGGAAATGTTCTTCTTAAGACAGTGATAGAGATGATTGGTGGTGGGCGGTGAAATATAAAGTCCTCATGGAAAAACACAGACAGACAGATTAGCTTCGAAGAGACAGAACAGAAGAACCGGTTCAACCCATGAGGTTGAATATGTAAATATGATTGCAAAGAGCCAGCAGGCTTTTTCCAGGAAGAGGAAGTGGTGACGCAAAACTCGGTGTGTGTGGGAAGGCGCAAACAGGATGCCTGCTTTTGCTGCTTCCTGATTCGGATCTTCTCGATAACTTTCCCATTAAAATAGCCATTATTCTCAGAAAGACTGGAAGTGGATCTTCGCTCGGAGATGCTCATCTGATGCATTCTGTAAGAAGTCTTTGCAAGAGCTCAGCTATAATGAGCAGTGCTCTTGTATGTTTTTATCAGATATTCGGTTCACCTTTTGAACTTCTGAAAGATGTGGAATTACATCACTGTAGAATGGAGCCATAATGTCCTTAAAACCCTCTCGCCTTCTTGACTGTTAGATTGGAAACATCAGAGCAACATACAGACAGAGGTTTCACTTGTATCCTTGATTCTGCCGTGGGCTTCTACATTCCACATCTCCTGCTTAATTAAAGGCGTATGTGGAGTGCTCATCCTTGGACTGAAGTTTTCTCACTCTTGCTCTTTTTGTCTCTTAGCATTTTGCTTTCACCCATTGCGTTCATCTCCTCACATTCGCATTCACACTCACCCTCGCTCTTTCATGCTCTCTTGAGCAGAATGTTGATGTGGCATCTGGTTTTGTTGTAGTTGCACTCAGAGTATTGATGAAGATGGAACTGTACACTTTGAATGGAGTATTAATGTTTAAATGAGAATGTTTAAACCGTTTAAATGAGAATTTCTGTCATTTACTCTTTCATTCCTGCTGAACAAACCCTGCTAAACTAGTCTAAGCTTGTTCACTGGTCCTAATTGACACTTAACTGGTTTAAATCTGCAGAAAGTTGTTCAAGAAAACCCTCTTAAACCAGCCAGCAGACCAATTTGGGCTAGAAAACTAGCTTAGGACATTTTTTTATTTTTTTTTTCAAATTTATTTTTTCATTCCAAACCTCTGTATGACCTGTAAATGACCGCTACATTGAATATAATATAAACAAATAGGTACTGCGGCTGTTGAGCTTTGAAATGACATCATAAAAATGGTCCATGAGTCTCATTCACTATATTCAAATCTTCTGAAGTCTTCTGAAGGAACAGCCCAAATTTAAGTTATGCACTGACAGTTTGGGCCTCTGCATGCCATAGCTGTGAAATCTCATTTGCGTACACGTATATTCAGTAATAAAACTAATATTTCAGTCCTGGATGTGGATTGGTCAGTTCAGTGTATAGTGTGAAACAGTCATGGCTAAGAAATGCAGTGGAGAACCACAACCCCTTATCGTTACTTAAATATGGCACGTCGATCACAGTTCAATTTTGGTCTTGCCTCCATATAAAGCTATCAAATGGATTAGAAGATTGGATTATATATGCCATAATGCACATTGGCCACTTTTGTGATAGACTCCTAATACACATTTAAAATATCTTTGACAAAAGACTATTTTAGCCAAGCAGCGCGGAGAGCCGCTTCAGAAACGTGCCGCGGCTGGCTGGTATGAACACAAGCATTGACTAGAGCGGCCATGATCCGCTCCGGTTCCCGTGGAGCCGTAATGCGCCGCAGACGTGTGCAGTGAGGCGCAGATCAGCTCTAACGTCACTGAATCTGCTGTTAAAAATGAACCATCTATTCATCATATCATCATGCAAAACATACACGACAAATAGCAAATAGCGGATCGGCCAAGTGTAGTGAGTACCGATCGAGTCATAAAATGTGGTTATCGGCCGGTACCGATCTCCGGCCGATCGATCGGAGCATCCCTACTTTGTATTATTATATTAGTGAATATAAATAAATACCTAATTGTTATTGTAAATTATCATCAAATATTTAATTGTTATTATATATTTTTATTTGTCTTTTGCTCATTTTTGTGTTCATTTAGTGTCAAGAAAATATGCCTTTTAATTGTTATCTGTCTGTCTGTCTATACACATGTTTAGCCGTGTAGCCCACGTTTTGGATCAATCTAAACAGCATACTTTATATGTGACTTAAATGCTATAGCATTAATTCATCATATTGAAATAATCCAAGGTAGCGGGTGATAGCGTAAATATGCTGAGTCATCTCTGATTAATCAAATTAGTTTGATTTTATAGTGTTATTAAGTGTTTAAAAAATAAGGTAGAATAAGAAGGCTCCTTTAACAAGTTTATGAAATGTTAAGGAAATGTTCTTCTTAAGACAGTGATAGAGATGATTGGTGGTGGGCGGTGAAATATAAAGTCCTCATGGAAAAACACAGACAGACAGATTAGCTTCGAAGAGACAGAACAGAAGAACCGGTTCAACCCATGAGGTTGAATATGTAAATATGATTGCAAAGAGCCAGCAGGCTTTTTCCAGGAAGAGGAAGTGGTGACGCAAAACTCGGTGTGTGTGGGAAGGCGCAAACAGGATGCCTGCTTTTGCTGCTTCCTGATTCGGATCTTCTCGATAACTTTCCCATTAAAATAGCCATTATTCTCAGAAAGACTGGAAGTGGATCTTCGCTCGGAGATGCTCATCTGATGCATTCTGTAAGAAGTCTTTGCAAGAGCTCAGCTATAATGAGCAGTGCTCTTGTATGTTTTTATCAGATATTCGGTTCACCTTTTGAACTTCTGAAAGATGTGGAATTACATCACTGTAGAATGGAGCCATAATGTCCTTAAAACCCTCTCGCCTTCTTGACTGTTAGATTGGAAACATCAGAGCAACATACAGACAGAGGTTTCACTTGTATCCTTGATTCTGCCGTGGGCTTCTACATTCCACATCTCCTGCTTAATTAAAGGCGTATGTGGAGTGCTCATCCTTGGACTGAAGTTTTCTCACTCTTGCTCTTTTTGTCTCTTAGCATTTTGCTTTCACCCATTGCGTTCATCTCCTCACATTCGCATTCACACTCACCCTCGCTCTTTCATGCTCTCTTGAGCAGAATGTTGATGTGGCATCTGGTTTTGTTGTAGTTGCACTCAGAGTATTGATGAAGATGGAACTGTACACTTTGAATGGAGTATTAATGTTTAAATGAGAATGTTTAAACCGTTTAAATGAGAATTTCTGTCATTTACTCTTTCATTCCTGCTGAACAAACCCTGCTAAACTAGTCTAAGCTTGTTCACTGGTCCTAATTGACACTTAACTGGTTTAAATCTGCAGAAAGTTGTTCAAGAAAACCCTCTTAAACCAGCCAGCAGACCAATTTGGGCTAGAAAACTAGCTTAGGACATTTTTTTATTTTTTTTTTCAAATTTATTTTTTCATTCCAAACCTCTGTATGACCTGTAAATGACCGCTACATTGAATATAATATAAACAAATAGGTACTGCGGCTGTTGAGCTTTGAAATGACATCATAAAAATGGTCCATGAGTCTCATTCACTATATTCAAATCTTCTGAAGTCTTCTGAAGGAACAGCCCAAATTTAAGTTATGCACTGACAGTTTGGGCCTCTGCATGCCATAGCTGTGAAATCTCATTTGCGTACACGTATATTCAGTAATAAAACTAATATTTCAGTCCTGGATGTGGATTGGTCAGTTCAGTGTATAGTGTGAAACAGTCATGGCTAAGAAATGCAGTGGAGAACCACAACCCCTTATCGTTACTTAAATATGGCACGTCGATCACAGTTCAATTTTGGTCTTGCCTCCATATAAAGCTATCAAATGGATTAGAAGATTGGATTATATATGCCATAATGCACATTGGCCACTTTTGTGATAGACTCCTAATACACATTTAAAATATCTTTGCTTATGTTCCATGAAGGAAAAACATTTGGAATGGTTTGGAATGATATGAAGGTAAGTATATAAAGACAGAATTTTAAATTTTGGGTGAACTATCTCTTTAATTACTTGATTTTAGATCTGTATGGTGCCTTGACCTTAACAGTCATGACTCATGAATGGTTATTTGTCTGTCATTTATTTAACTCCACTGCAGATTTCAAGGAGAAAGAAAAGGTGAAAGAGATCTAAAAGTAGAGAATCGTTCTGCAGCATTTTTCCGGTGTGTTGTAGGTTTGTGACAGACAGCCATACGTGTCAGCACAGGCAGTACAGTATGGGCACAGTTGTGTAATGTCTCAAAGTCGGACTCAGGAATGATGAGCTCATACTGAGAGTTTTTAGGTAACGGAGGGCAAACTAGGGATAGTTCACCCTGAAATAAAAATTGACATCATTCACCCTCATGTCGTTCCAACCCTGTATGTCTTTCATTCAACTTTGGAACAGAAATGGTAAAGGCTTTTTTAATATTATCTGTTCAGTGTTTGTCCATCCATTGAACCATTTTCATGCTTAAGAAAGTATATAAAGACAACGTAAAAGTAATCCAGAAGACTTGGATATGGTAAACAGAAGCTCAAACGTACTTGCTTGCTTGGCACATGAGAATAAACCTCATTGGTTCTTGTGGTGTCATGCAAGCTTGTTTGCACTTCTGTTAACTTTATTTGATGCACTATGTGCATTGATCAGTGTTTATGTGAATAAAATCCCAAGTTAAACTAAGTTTTTGTAAACTAAGCAATTGTATCAATTAGGGGTCGACCGATATATCGACAAAACCGATATATTGGCCGATATTTGGCATTTTTCAAATATTGGCATTGGCCGATGCGTTCGAGTCGGGACTTTTATTTTGACAGCGCTGAGAACGGCAGCACATTCTCCCTCTTGTTCGCCGTCGTCTTTAACAGTTCTGTCTAAATACGGATAGAAGTCTGTCTAATAATCAGATAGAACGTTTAAACAAAGGAATTAAAATGTATACAGAGAGTATTATAACGATTGCTTTTATATTATTAGTAAACACATTATTTTCCACATACTGTACATTATTGTTTCTCCTCTATGCCCCGCCTTTTTGAAACGCGTCGATTTTTACAAAGCTCAT
The DNA here is from genome assembly GCF_001515625.1 of Sinocyclocheilus rhinocerous. Lineage (NCBI taxonomy): Eukaryota > Metazoa > Chordata > Actinopteri > Cypriniformes > Cyprinidae > Sinocyclocheilus > Sinocyclocheilus rhinocerous. The sequence continues at coordinate 71,564 of NW_015655381.1, forward strand.
CGGTCTGAAAAAGCGAGGTGTGCTGTGATTGGCCAGCTATCCAATGTGTTGTGATTGACAGAATACCTCAAGCGTGAGACGGAAATGTTACGCCCCCTGTTGATGCCGTGTCCCGGCCGGAGCGATGATTCAAAAACATTATTTTACAAATTTATTTAATACATTTTCAAATTATTTCAAATTTCTTAAATATTAATTAAAATAAATACAATTATATCGGCTTTATATCGGCCATCGGTCACCCTGCTTTCCAAGATATCCAATTATATCGGCTGTCAAAAAACCAATATCGGTCGACCACTAGTATCAGTTTTGAAAATTTGGATTAAACAGCTCAATTCATATAGATTGCTTTTACAATGTCTTTATGAACTTTAAAACTGAAAATGTTGATTACACAGACTTGTAATGGTTGGACACAAATGATAAGAGAATATTAAAAGAAAATATTTTTTATCAAATATTACAAATTATTTTTTTTTAAAACAAACATTTCGAAGATGTAGAATAGTCTTTTGGGTTGAGTATGTGTTTTAGTAAATGACAGTATTTTTTGGTAAACTATCCCTTTACGCGAGAGGAAAAGGCAGTTTGCATGTATGTGTTCAGCGAGGGAAGGGGAAAAGACTGCAAGCCGATGGTCTGTGCTCTGAGATTTCCGCTGAACTCTGGGAGGGGTCAGGCGCAGGGCAAGGTCAGGGCTCTAAACAAACACACTCGCACACATGCACGCATACAGCAGAGGGTCTATGACCAGAGTGACAGAGACTGATAACAGCAGCAGAAGCCAGAGAGAATGAAAAGAATGGAGACGGAAAGACAGCCATGTGTGCATTTATACACAGTGACTCTCTAAAACTATCTGGCCACTGAAACCACACTTAAAAATGTATTACGTTCAGTGCCTTCGATTGGATGATGAAATGTTAAATCAAATGCATACTGAACTAATTTGACATTTCTGAATCATTTTTGTGATTACTTAATCAATGTGACCTTAAGGTGATTTCTAGGTGAGTGTATGAAGTAATTTTGCCTCAAGTTCACCCTGATGTGCTAGCAGAATAATCACAGGTGTAGTTTAATGCATTAACTATAGATATATTTTAGGTAAATCAAGCACTGTAGGCTTTGAGTATGCAGATTTTCTTCAGAAGTAGCAATAACACTATATTGTCACAGTGTTTAATAAATACATCACAATTAAAAGTACATTCAAAATGTTCAAATCTACACTCCAGTTCATCAATTTGTCCAGTGACTTCTTTTTGAAATATTCAGTCAAAGAACCAGCTCCTTATATATATATATATATATTTGCGTTTCTTCCGAGTAGGCAAGGGAGGCAGTGTCTCCTCAAAATTGTCTCCCCCAAAAATTCGTAGTACAAAAATAAAACGTTGCCAATACGATGCCAAACACTAACTTGATGCGATTCATACTTGGCTTTAATAAACAGAATATTGAATACATTGTTAATATACAAATATAAAATAGATTTTTTCCTCTGGTAGTGTAAGTAATGTTTATTTAACTAAGAACATGTGACTGGGACAGGAATTTCATTTGATTTATAAAAAAAAAAAAAAAAAAAAAAGGACTTTGCCTCCTCATTTCAGAACACCACCGCACACCACCGATATATATATTATTTATTTATTTATTTTTTGATTCACTGAAAAGATCCCGCTCATAAGAGCCATTCATTTCAAGAATCAGACTACACTGGTTGGGCAGTTTGTTTTTTTTGATTTCCTAAAAAGAACTGGCTCATGAGAGTCATTCATTCTGGGAATTGAACTACACCGGTTATGGGCAATATTTCAGTAGTTTTTTTTTTCTTTCAAAATTCACTAAAAAGAACCGGCTCATAAGAGTCATTCATTTCAGGAATCGGACTGTAGGATCTTGGAGTCAATATCAGGAAAGTTCAAAAGATGCAATTTTAAAATCAATATTTTACCCAGCCCTACCAGTGGCACAGAAATCATACTTCACCTTTCAAATAAATGCCACTTGGTTTGATATTTTGTATCTAATACAATGACATTCATACAAGTGTGGCTTGTGTGTGATTAATATTTCGGCCCACTCCATGTCTTTGCATACATAACTTGAAAGGAAGACAGACATATTGGAAAGGGCAGTTCTAATAACGAAAAAAAAAAGAACATGATCATAGAGAGGCAGAGAAGTAAGAAGTATCACTAAAGAGGAGGAAGTGTTGTCGTTGGTGAAGTGGGTGGAGCAATGACGGTAAAAGTAGGAAGAAATAGTGTGATTGTGTGTCATAATTAGACGTGTGGAGGAAGGACATATCACAGTGTTTTTGACATGCATTTTAGGGGGAGTGTTTTGTGATCACTTTGTCCTTAATTCTGTATTAGAGTAATTCAGATTCATTAGTCTGCCTTTTAATTAGATCATTTATACATTTCATTTATATGTTGTGCAGCGTACAGCTTCATGGATTGAGATAATTGACCCAGTCCCTGCTACAGAAATGCGCACACACAAAAACGCACTGAGGGTTGATCCATTTCCCCTGGGGCCCCGTTTCACTCCATCATAATCGGTGTCTCTTCTCAGACACACTGTCACACAAACAAACACACACGCAGCACCGCTGCGGAGGCCTGGAACATTCCGCGCATTCAGCTGTATGTGGGAACACTTAAAAATAAGCCATAGACATGAACACACTCTTGAAGTTTTTTACTAAATCCATTTTTTAAAAAAAGAGATGAAGCCTTCTAGTGCATTGTGTAGACGTGCCAAAGTTAGTTCATTATTTGTTTGTAGTAGTGCACTTGTGGCAGAATAGAAGTGCTTGTTTTGTTGTCCTTTCATTTTGAGATCATAATATGCCTTTGGGATGGGTTTTCTGCCCCTAATCTAAACTTTATTTGTTTCTTAGGTGCTGATATGTTTTAAACATGAGTGGAGTGGGTGAGAACTCACTTGAGCCACTGTGCTCAGACCGAAAGCGCAAACTCTCCACATGTGACATGCCAGGACAAGGGTGAGACATTTTAGGGTGCACAAAACAAGCAGTATTTTAAATCTTTGAATGTTTTTCCTCCCTAAAATTTCATGTGTGTGTGTGTTAAATCTACAGATGTGACAAGCGCAGGAGGGAACAGGAGAGCAAGTATATCGAGGAGCTGGCTGAACTGATTTCAGCCAACCTTAGTGACATCGACAGCTTCAATGTCAAACCAGACAAATGTGCCATCCTTAAAGAGACAGTGCGCCAGATACGACAGATCAAAGAGCAAGGTACACGTCTGCTCGCATGGCTCTTTTACATGTTAGTCTGTGAAAATATTGACTAAACCCACAGTGTGTGGAAACTGATGAGTTTCCTCTGTTTTATAAAAACGCTGCCACCTGGTGGCAGGTGGATTGATATGTTACTGCAGTCTGGCCTCCTAATATATTTGAATGAATATTTGTAATTGTGTTTGCTAGTTTTAGATGATAAAATATTGTTTTTGACATAAAAAAACATGACTTTATCTGTGAATATAAATGAATCTGAATGAGTGGATTATCTAGCAGTAAAACTATCTAATTAGTAATTTTAGTCTAAAATCAGTAAATCAGTTTTCATAAAGAAAAATGTAAAATAATGAACTTAATTATCATATTTGTAAGATTCGAGGTATGATAGCACTGTGTTAATCGTTCTCATAATTATATAATACATTCAGAACTGTAGTCTGCACAAGTTTGTTGTGTGAGACAGGCCTGTACATGCCTTTTCATTTGGACTATATAACCTAGAGTTCACACAGTGAAACGATGAATAGGCGTTGGTGTTCATTCTTCCTTATTTGACATTCCATTGGTTAATAGTGATTTACAGGAATGAAACCTACAAAATCTACATATCAAAATGAACAGACCCATTTTTCTGCTGTTCCCTTGCTATAATATTCTATAAGATATGATTTTTTGTGGTGAGACAAATAAACATTAACACTAGCTTTCTTAACTTTGGGGTTGGTGATATTTATTAATTTTTTTTGTGTGCATGTGTGTGTTTTTGAAAGAAGGCTTTTATGCTCACCATGGCTGCATTTATTTAATACAGTGAAAGCAATTATATAGTGAAATATTATTGCGATTTAAAATAACTATTTTACTAATTTTAATAAACTATTTTCTATTTTAATCATTTTTCAAATAAAATGTATTTCTGTAATGGCAAAGCTGAATTTTCAGTGAATTGTCAATGATCCTTCAGAAGTCATTCCAATTTGCTGATTTATCAGTGTTGAAAACAGTTGTGCTGCTTAATATTTTCTTGGAAACCGTGAAGCATTGTTTTTCAGCATTCTTTGATTGATAGAAAGTTCATTTGAATTTATCAGCATTTATTTGAAATGGAAATCTTTTGTAGCATAAATGTTGTTACTGTCACTTTTGATTGATTTAATGCATCCTTGTAGTATAAAGTGTTAATGTCTTTCAAAAACGATTTTTGTAAAGATATACACTACTGTTCAAAAGCCGACCCCAAATTTTTGAACCTTAGTGTATATCTTTACAACTGTGTATATTTTTCTAAAATGTTTCTAATATGTGGTCTGTATTCACATGACTCACAGGTAAAAGCTCATGTGGCGATGATGATGTCCAGAAGGCGGATGTGTCCTCTACTGGTCAAGGGGTCATCGACAAGGACCATCTGGGCCCTCTGTTGCTCCAGGTTAGATTAGAAACTTAAAGGTCAACGGTCACCAGAAGCTCATTTCTCATACTGCCATCCTAGTACTAGCATCCAATTGTGAGTTAAAGTGTTTTCTAATAATAATTCTGAATCTCTCTCTCTCTCTCTCTCTCTCTCTCTGTCAGGCTTTGGATGGGTTTTTGTTTGTGGTGAGTCGTGAAGGCAGCATTGTGTTTGTGTCAGATAATGTGACTCAGTACCTGCAGTATAAACAGGAGGAGCTGATCAACACCAGCGTCTATAACATACTGCACGAGGAAGACAGAGAAGAACTGCATAAAAACCTGCCCAAAAACAATGGTATATATATGTCAATGTATATCTTTTAAGTGAATGTTGCTCATGTTGTTCATGAAAAAATTAAGCATATAGGTATAAATCATGAAATCACGGCAGTAAGTTCATGATGTGACTTGAGCATCATGCATAACATTTTTGTATGTATGTTAAGGTCCCAACAGTGTGTCATGGGGCGGTGACGCCTCCCGTCAGAAGAGTCACACATTTAACTGTCGCATGCTGGTGAAGTTTGGCCATGGCGGTCCTGGAGGTGAAGAAGGCGCCGGTGGGCCTCGCTACGAGACCATGCAATGTTTCGCTCTCACGCAACCTAAAGCAATGATGGAGGAAGGGGAAGGTCAGTAGTAAATTTATGGTTTATTATTTCAGTACTTTTATACAGATTGAGGTCTATATACTTTGTCTTATTGAGCTGCTTGTGAATTAGAAAAGAGTGTTTTTTCTCTTCCTGTCTATCAGATCTGCAGTTGTGTATGATTTGTGTAGCACGGAGAGTGACGGCAGTGGAGAGGACAGAACGATTCAGTACTAGACATGAACTATCAGGTAAAATTGGTTATAGTGCCATTTTAACTCCATGTTAATCTCGTCAATGAAGCTACTGAAAAAAAAAAATTCTTTGATTTTGTGTACAATACAAAGACAAGGCCAAAATTTACAATAAATTAACAATATTAATTAAAATGACTTAAATTATAAATATTGAGGAAATGAATCCGATATTTCCACAACATAATATATATTTTTATAATTTATATACAGTATATATATATGTATGCATGTATGTATATATATGTATGTATCAGTGCTGCTTCATCACAAAAGTTTTAAGCCTTTGCAATGTAAATATTCAAGAGCTAGAACACACGAAAGGACACACGTTACTCCCGCGCTGTGTGGGAAGTTTAAACATCCAAAGCCCCAGCCTGAAAGCCACGTCTTGAGCTCCTGTGCTTGAATGTACAAATTTACACAAAATTATGTCAAAAATGCCTGTCTCGGTAAGTATCCTAGTAAAGTAGTTGGTTCTTAAGTGAACATAAACAGCTGAGAAACCGGACACAAACTGCACGCGGTAATGTGTCAAAAGACGATAGAACCCGTTATAATCCATGATACTGTCTACACAGAAGGCGGCGCGGCGCAGCGTGACGCGACACAACAAATCCCCGAAAGTAAACGGATTCTCCGTTCTATTTCTGAAATAGTCCAAGCACTTTGCAACGGCCGCTTTGTCACATCCAGTGTTGACAACTTTAAGCTGCTGCGGCGTAGACACGGTGTTAAAATGATAGACACAGAATTCCAATAATCCTGCTATTGTCTGCGTTTTTAATGTTGATAAAAGAAAATAGGACAAAGAAAAAAACAATCACTCACTGCTCTTGAACTTTAAAAAAAGATATAAAGACTATAGTGTTATTTGATTAGCATAATTTATTAATGCCTTTATTGAATTAATGAATTATGCTTTTTCACTTTTTCAATTTAGTTAGTCTGTAATGCTGCTGTTTAAGCATAAAAAAGATCTGCAAAGTTCAAAGTCCACTTCAAAAGGAGATATTTTATTTAACATAAATCACTTTTCAAAAACTACAACGAACGACTCATTTGGACTACAACGCATATTTTCCGGGATTTGTGATATCACAAATATCGACGAATGGGATGAGACCTGGTTGAGCTGCACTAGAGAAGGCAACGAGTGTTATCACTATGTCGGAGACACGCTAGCTTTCCCAAGGCAGACGAACTTAGAGTGGTTACAATCATCCGGGTTTAAATCGCAACACAATCACAACACACATTGGCCCAGCTAACCATTCACAGCACATTTCGTATTTCAGAAGGTGGGCTTTCATTTGATACAGGAACTATTCGAGCCGTTCATGCCAGACTGGGGAGAGAGGTGTTGTATTAATGTAAAATATGTGAAAAATCATGTGTTTTTCGAACAACCTAGTATGCATGTTAACACATGCAATTAATTTTTTCAGTTTAATGGCGTTAAAAATATTTACCTCATGGGCGGAGCTAGGGTTGGCCACCCCACTCACAACTGCTGCTTCTGTCTCTTTTTTCTTGGCAATAATTGCGTTTATTTAGACGCAGATTGTTTTTACGACCACATCAAATGGGAGACTTTCAGACGTGTACTCCAACTTCGCCTCAACACGAGGCACTAGTCAAACGAGCACGGAAAAGGTACAGATGACAAGGAAGCTTCAGTAGAACAACAGTGAACCGCGGTCAGATGAGATGTTGTCAGGCCATATGTCAGTAAATTTTCCTGTCCTGTCAGCCGTTATACTGTGCTCGTAGCGCTCTTCAATTGCACACACAAATACGGCGGTGCGTGCTGTATTATATTAAAGCGCAAAAGAAACTATGAGCATGCAATGTCGTAGTTATGTCGTCAGTTAAGTCATGAAGTTGCCAAAAAACTGCCTTAAAACTGCCTTAAAACTGTGCATGCATGTAAGTATTTGTTATATATGAGTCACATTTAAGAACATGCCTCTGAAATGCAGTGGTTTTTAAAACTGTTGTATTAATGTAAAATATGTGAAAAATAATGTGTTTTTCGAACAAACTAGTATGAGAGCCTGTTCTAGTACACCCCCAAAACAAAATCAAGACTTTGTAAAAGAGCATAAGAGGACCCCTTTAAATTTCTGTAGGCTACATGAAAATCACTGTTAGACCTGCCTGAAATGCACCGTTTCCATTTGTATCTTTGTTGTATATAGTAGGCTATTTTGTGCTATGGCTTGTAATTTGATTTGTTCTTATTTTACAACTGACTATTTACTAGTCTTTAAAAATGTAGACTATTAAATTTATATTGGGTAAGCTAGTAGTTTTAGCAGCTATCGAAACTGGAATCAAGGATTGTGATTTTTTTTTTGCTATTATCAAAAATTTTGGTGTCATAACTGTCTGTTTTTTCCGTGGCTGGTAAAAAATATTTATGGCCGGTAAATTTCCTTAAGTCACCGGCCATTGGCAGGTCTGGTGAGAAGTTAGTTTTAGGCCCTGTATGTATATATACATATTAGTGCTGAAAAAATTAATTGCATGTGTTAACATGCTAATTTTGACAGCACTAATACATATATGCACTAATAGATATGGCCGGTGACTTAAGGAATATATATATTATAAATATTTTTTATATTTTATATATATATATATATATATATATATATATATG